>NC_067142.1:25260338-25560338 GCF_903995435.1 Acomys russatus | reverse complement strand
ATCTTGATAATTTTATGATCTATAGAAACACCAAATTAGATAGTAAAGTGTCAAGTCTCTGTACTATTTCAACAAAGCATGTTATAAAGTAGCCATGATTTAATGCTAAGTGACAACTTTACTATCCTGGTAGCAAAATTAACCCAACTTAAAAGTGACAAAATATATGTATAGTTTGTATAGGAGAAAAGCTCAAGAACCATGCAAAAGAATGTCTGCCTAAGTAACAGTTCTGAAAATTAACTTTTAATTTGCATTTTAAATGTACTTATCATAAAGAAATTTAGAAATTTTCTAAGTGTTTAAAAATGATAACAAATTAAATACCCATTAAATTCAAGATACTAGGTTTTCTCCATTTTGTTTAAATAACAACAGCCATTTGCTATTGCAGAATTGAGTCACTTCGATCCTCTAGGTAATGATTTGTATGGACTACATCTTCTGTCATTTCTATTAGGAAACAAAATTTTAAATAAGATGACGTAACAAGGGCCAGAGAGATGGATCAGCAAGCGTGTACTGCTCTTGCTGAGGGCCCAAGTTCCATGCCCAACAGCCTCACTGGGTGACTCACAACCTGTAAATCTGTCTCCAAGGATCTGATGATCTCTTCTAGCCTTGGCAGGCAACTGTGCACACACAGGATTGGAAGTAAAAAAAAAAAAAAAAAAAAAAAAAAAAAAAAAAAACTTTGAAAAAAAGACTAGATAACAAACCAAAAGGTATATGACTTCCAGGGATTAGGAAAGTCAGTTCTTTCCCTCACAGCCTGTTCTTGAAGCCTGGAGCACTGTTGTGGGGCAGTGATGGAAAGAAGACAGGGTGGTTGGGTCTGCAGAAGCCCTGGAGGAAGCTGTGCCTCAGAGTGAGTTCAGTGTATGGGAGAGAATTTAACTGGAAGCCAGGGGAACATCCTGTGCAAATGCAGGAAGGACTCTGTCTCCTTCGCTTAGCCTTGTCTCTTCTTTCTGAATGCATATGCCCTTGGGAAGCACTTTTTCCTCCTCCCTCAATGTCCATACCTTACTCCCTAAGTCCCAGCCTATGTTGAAGTATGCTACAAAATTCGAATATTCTTCTGCCTTTGTTGTTGTGTGGAATGGGAAATGTGTCCCACAGGTTCATGTGTTCAAACACTAGCAGGGGTCTCTCTCTCTCTCTCTCTCTCTCTCTCTCTCTCTCTCTCTCTCTCTCTCTCTCTCTCTCTCTCTCTCTCTCGGAAGGTTATAGAACATCTCTAAATGAAATGGGACATTCTAGCGTTTGTAGAGGCGGATGGACTTGAGGTTTTCTAGCCTGGTCCAACTTTCCTGTGTATTTCCCACCTCCTGAGTGGGAAAGCAATGTGACCAGGCACTTCATGGTCTAACTGCCTTGTCTACCATGCTATGAGGGACTGTATCTTCTCTCAGACTATGAGCACAAATTACCTTTGTCATGTGTTTGGTCACAGTAACAGAGAAAAAGTATCTGATACACTCCTGATCTTTTTTCTTTTTCATCTGTGTACGTGCAAGTTTGCATGTATGTAGGGGTGTGTGTAAGTATGTATGCAGATCTATGTGCATATGTTTGTAGACATGTATGGCCCCAAGGTGGAGGTCAGAACCATCTTCAGTTGCTCCTCCACCTTATTCATTGAGACAGACTCTCTCGGTCAATGACAGAGATGAAGTACATGGGCGATTTGGCCAGCCAGCTTGCTCTGGTGATCCCTTGTCACTGCTCTCTGAGGCTAGAATGGTGGGAGCCCAACAGCGTGTACATGGGTTTCTAAGGATCCGAATTCCAGTCCTCGTGCTTGCATGGCACACACTTGAACCGTCGCAGCAGACCTACTGTCCATGCTTAAAGCAAACGAGTATTTTTTACATCCCCATTCATATGCAGTGACTAAATGCTGTGCTGTGATCAGGACAGTCAACACTGCTCCCCATTCATGTGCAGTAATTAAACACTATGCAGTGATCAGGACAGTCAGCACTGCCCCACCCCATTGCTGTGCATTGACTAAATGTTATGCAGTGATCAGCATGGGCAGCACTGCCCCCCCATTCCCGTGCAGTGGTTAAACACTGTGCAGTGATCAGCATGGGCAGCACTGCCCCCCATTCCTGTGCAGGGGTTAAACACTGTGCAGTGATCAGCATGGGCACCACTGCTCCCCCATTCCTGTGCAGGGGTTAAACACTGTGCAGTGATCAGCATGGGCACCACTGCCCCCCATTCCTGTGCAGTGGTTAAACACTGTGCAGTGATCAGCATGGGCAGCACTCCCCCTGCCCAATTCCTGTGCAGTGGTTAAACACTGTGCAGTGGTCAGTATGGGCAACACTGCCCCCCATTCCTGTGCAGTGGTTAAATGCTGTGCTTTGCTTAGGACAGTCAGCAGTGCTATGGAAGGTAGGCTGAGATTGCTACTCTCTGCCTAATTGATTTAGCCTTTATAGTTTTTTAGGGACTAGAGCCTTGCCGTATCAATTTTTGAATCCTCCCACGTATAACACAAACAACAGTAAAACTTGATGACTGTTGGGAGAATTAATGATCCAGTGAACCTGTTGGGGGAGTTTAATGTCTGTCTGAGAGGAGATAGACAAGGATAACTACACAGATGACGGGATTGCAGCGTAGGTCCAATAGAAGGAAATGCAACAGACCTTAAGGGACTATGTCTGGGGACGGGGGTGAAGGCTCTGTTGGAAGTGTTTGTGATGCAAGCAAGGGGACCCAAGTTTAAACCTCAGAACCCATAGAAAAATATTGTGGTGGTGCTGTTTATAATCCAAGTACAAAGAAGCCAGACAAAGGGTTATCCCTTAAGGGTTGCTGGTGAGATAGTTTAGTTTACTTGGTTCAGCCAGAGAGCCTTTCTCAAAACATAAGGTAATGGTACCATAATGAACAAGAATAGAAGTTGATCCCTGGCCTACACATGTACAAGTACACATGAGCATATGCACAGGTACACACATGTGCCTGCATACACACATGCTGCTTCACATGCACATGCACGCATATACCTGACTGCACTGAATTTCATTTGCACCCTCACACACACCCATGTTCCTGCACGTACACAAGCAATATCACAAGTACCTGGACACATGAACATGTACTCTGCATGCACACACATGTATAAGCAAGGTTCTGTATCTGCCGGATGAAGAAGGTAGACATTTAAATACCATCTTTCTATGAAGTTGGGATGATTAGGGGGATTTTTTCTCCTCTTTAAATTGTTCTACTTTGTTGTTCTTGCTATTGTTTATTTTGTTTTCCGGTGTTTTGTTTTGCTTTATCTCTGCCCGGTGCCTGTGTAAGCTGGCATGGGGCCTCTTATCTTGGAATTATTGCATAGCTCTGGGCCAGGTGAGGAAGTGTGACCCACAGTGCCCCTGTGGAGATGTTGGACAAGTGTCACTAATGCTTTACAATGGAAAGGGGTTGGACGTACAAGGCTTTATGCACATCCCCTCAGGGTTTTAGTCTCGGCGATTCTCCCAGTTCATTCTCCCAGTTCAACTGCTTTGTCACACTCAGGACACCTAGTAAAAGCCCCTAGTGGTCAAGACTGTCCTGCAACCCGCTTGGCTTTCTCTGCCCTAGCAATGTGGGTTTCCTCATTGAAAGTACAATGCAGGTGATCGGAATCCCTGAGAAGGCTTCCCAGGCATAATCACAGGTCAGCTAGCACATGTGACTTCATTACATTAGCTGAAAGCCACTGAGGAGCTAGGGACTTAGTTCGGTGCTCGCCTTTGAGCTCGAGGTCCTCGGTTTGATCCCTAGAACCTTACACTAGGATGTTGACTGTGGCGCTGCACACTTGTAATCTCAGCTATGGGGAGACAGAGGCAAGTGGACCCCTGGGGCTCCCCGGCCAGCCAGCCTAGCTGAATTGGTGAGCTTTAGTACTGCCAAGAAACCCTGTCTCAAAAAACAAATAAAGGAAACAGTACCTAGGAGCAATAGCGAAGGGTAGCTTTTGACCTCCACACTCGTGCAAGTATACACATACACATGCATAGATGCCCACCAAAAAAGTTCACTAAGCATACACACGTGGTACTATAGGTGCTCCTGCAGACAGAGATCTTTAAGACAGTGTCAGACAGGAAGAGCTCATTATTTGATAAGGGGACGGATGAATGTAGACAGCTGTGTGCTGTTTTAGCTGTGATGAAAACGCCCTGACAAAAAGCAACTCGATGGAGACAGGGTTTATTTTACCTCACAATTTTTGGTTACAGTGCATCATGTCAGAAAAGCTAAGGTGGGAACCTGAGGCACTTCATCACACCCACAGTCAAGAACGTGATACAGGCATGCTTAAGCTCTGGTTACTGTCCCCTCCCCCACTGTTACACAGTTCAGCACCCATACACAGAGCACTTCTCGCCATGGACTCTGTCCTCCTGTATCGGTTAACAGTCAAAACCATCCCCACAGTCAAAGGTGATGCAGACAATCTTTGAGACTTTCCTTCCCAGATGATGCTAAATTGGGCCAAGTTGAGAGGCAACACTAACTGTTATATTCTCTTAATTAGAAAATAGAACAGAAACATTTGCCATCACAGGTCCTCGGAACAAAAAGTGACATGGGGTGGCTTAGTTACACTTTCTGTGTGTGTGAAGAGACACCATAACCCCTGCAACTCTTATAAATGAGAGCATTTATTTGAGGGTGGCTTACAGTTCAGAGGGTTGGATACAGGATGGTACAGACTGAAGGTGCTGAAGAAGTAGCTGAGGGTTGCACATCTGGATCAGCAGGAAGGAGGAAGGGGGGCGGGGCGAGCACGCACAGGGCCTGGCTTGAACATCTGAGACCTCAAAGCCCACCTCCAGTGACACACTTCCTCTAACAAGAGCACACTTCCTAGAGAACCAATAGTGCCACTCTCTCAAGACTAAACATTTACGCATGTGAACCTAATGGGCTATTCTTATTCAAACCACCATACTAGGATAGTTAAAAACAAACAAAAACAAACAAACAAACGAAAACTCCTAGGAGGTGGTAACAAACTGTGCTTTGAAGGAGGAATTTGAGTTTGGTTCATAGAACCCATGTAAGGTGACTTACAACCATTTATAACTCAGACTCCAGGCGGGATCCAAAGCCATGGCCACTTAGATACCCTTTCTCATAGGCTCGAGCTCCCCCCACACCCTAGAGAGAGGGGGGGCATTAAAATAAAATAAATATTTATGAAATAAGAGTGTAGTGAGTTCTAAAAAGCAATATGCTGTAAATTTAGTGTTAATCACTTATTTTGTGTCTGTGTGACATGTGGGAGATACACATGTGTGCATACACATATACAGGACAGAGGCTGACATTGAGAGTCTTCCTTATTTGTGCGACACCTTATACATTGAGGCAGGATCTCTGCATTTAAACCAGAGCTCAATGGTATGGCCAGCTTGCTCATGAGCAGTCCCTTGTCAGAGCCTCCCATGCACTGGGATTAGAAGAGGGCCCCAACTCTGCTGGACTTTTGCAAGGGCTCTGGGGATTTGAACTCCTGTCCTCACACTTGTGTGACAATCTCTTTATCCACTGAGCCATCTCCCCAGCCTGGTAATCTTAATACTGGGATTTATAGTCACACTGATCACAGATCCTGACTTTAATCATATCCATGCTATTTGAAAGATGTTTTATTTTGATTCTGTCTTATCTGGTCTTCTCAAGACCTTCCAACAGTATCAGATTTACTCGCAGAGCGCTGTAGAAAAGCAAGTCCCTGGAGGCCAACTGTAATAGCTTCATTCCCTATCACTGTGACCTTCAAAAATGAGTCCTTGTGCCTCTTTATCTAAGGAAGAGTCGAGGTAGGCTGAGTCTAAAACCCAACAAATATAAAGATGTTGTGTCCAAATTAGTGTTGGGGTTTTGGGCATCAAATGAAGGTTCATATATATTATGCAAATCAGCACTATATTATAATAAGCTAAGTGGCTATAAAATATAAGCTCGAGTATGCACCTTGTAGCATACAGCATTCAGGCATGATATTTTTTCATATCCACATAAGAAAACCTGATTATACCAGATTTAGTAAACTTCATGAAGTAACTTTTTCATTGAAACCTGAAAATTCCCCCCGCCCCAATAAAAGAAATCGTTATTGAGCGTTCTGTTCTCATGAATTCCCGGTAAATGTAAGGGCTTGGAAATGCAAGACACAAAAAACACGGGCAGCTCTAGTGATGTTTGCCTGGGGAGCTGATTATGCAGGTCAGAATGCACTAATTCCTTGCGCTGTAATTTGGAAGATGCCTGTTGTTATCAGGGGATGCCACACCAGGGAAATGTGATCCTTGCACCAAAAGGCTAAGTAACCCAAACCTTGACAGGAAGGCCAGTGTTTTCAGGAAGGAGAGGTGATCTGGTTTTGTTTTTATGGCCTCTTACAATTCAGACTGGCCTTGAGAGTGCAAACACTCCCCCACACCCTCCTCCTACCACAAGGAGGTCCAGATCAAATTCTCCAGTGTTGGAGGTCATACTTGGATGAGGTGGTGGATCCCTTTTGTGACACAGGAGACATGTTTTCCATTGCTAGTCATCTTTCTACAGTGGCATCTCGGCTGACTGTGCTGTCTTTAAAGCACTGATCCATTTCTTACACAGGTCACTTTTCTGACAATCACCCTAGGTAGACCTGGTGTCTCAAAATGAACAATTAAAACAGTACAGGACCAGGGAGATGGCGCAGTCAGAAAAATTCATGCCTTACATGAATTTAAAAAGCCAGGTCTGTGAATTTATGTGAATTTGTGATCCCAGAAGAGACAGGTGAATCCCTGGATCTTACTAGCCAGTCAGCTTAGCCTATTTGTTGGGCTCCAGACTAGTGAGAGACCCTATATCAAAAATATGTGGAGGACCCCTGAGAAATGATATTTTGGATTGTCCTCTGGCTTACACACAGACACACATACAGAGAGGGGGGAGAGGAGGGAGGGAGGGAGAGAGGGAGAGACAGAGACAGAGACAGACAGAGAAAGACAGAGAGAGAGACAGAGAGAGAGAGACAGAGAGACAGAGAGAGAGACACAGAGAGAGACAGAGAGAGAGAGACAGAGAGAGAGACAGAGAGAGAGAGAGACAGAAAGACAGAGAGATGGGGGGGGGGGGGGACAAAAAAGCATGCACACCTATCATTCTTTCAGGAAAACAATGAAAGACCACTCATCCATATGAAGGCTCACTGGAATGAAGGTCATTTCCCTGCATGTCACAGGCCCTGTGATTCGTAGTGACCAGAAACAGTGTCCCTTTTGATCCTATAGCATTTTTACCTCTAGCTGTATATTGTTACCCCTCCCCCCCCCCCCCCCACCCCCGGTCTCTGTCCAGACCTCTCTTACAGGTGGTAAGATAGAAGGCACTGTAATTTACTTACCTACAATATTATGCCAAATGGGCAGAGCTGGAGAACTCATGAAGGGTCCTGTTGGAGAAGTCAGAGAAGCAGTCGGCATGCGAGTCAGATTGGCATGGACTGGACTGAGGCTTCGCAGCGCTTTTCTGAAATCGTGTAGGACGAGGATCAGTCTTGGAATTTTAAAAAGAAAAGTCTTGGTGGTTGCACAGTAATGTCTGTAGTCTGGAGGGGTATCGCTGGTGGTAAAACACCTGTCTCACAAGGACATGAGGTCGAGCTCTAGAACCTACATGAAAAAAGCTAAGGGTGGTGGTGCACACTTATAGTCCGAGTCCTGGAGAGATGGAGGCAGGAGGATTCCTGGGACTCACTGGCCAGCCAGCCTAGCTTACATGATGAGTTCCAGGCCAGTGACAGACCCCGTCTGAAAAAAAGAAAACAAAAAACCAAGGCAGATGGCAACTGAGAAATGACACCTAAGCCACCTAAGGTTATATTCTGGCGTACACACACACACACACACACACACACACACACACACACACACACACCTAAGACACCTAAGGTTATATTCTGGTGTACACACACACACACACACACACACACACACACCCTAAGACACCTAAGGTTATATTCTGGTGTACACACACACACACACACACACACACACACACACACACACACACACACACCCCTAAGACACCTAAGGTTATATTCTGGTGTACGCACACACACACACACACACACACACACACACACACACACACACCTAAGACACCTAAGGTTATATTCTGGTGTACACACACACACACACACACACACACACACACACGAGCACGTGCACATTCCTCACTCAGAGGTAATTCTGTGTGAAACAGCAAGTAACCTTGTCTGAAATTTCCAACCTTTAATTCCTGCCTTGACTTCCTTCAGTAATGAGCTATAACCAGTAATTATAAGACAAATAAACCATTTCTCCCCAAAAGTTATTTCTTAGGTAGGGTACTTGTCACAACAACAGAAACGAAATGAGAAATAAACAGAAATGAAAAGCACACGTGTACATCCATACCATCATGCACTTACACACAAGAGTGTATATATGTTAATTTATGAATTAAATTACGAATAATCGCTTTTTGGGGTCATTCTGCTGCTTGTTGGCAAACAGAATTTACTCCACTAAATCCTTGCAAATGGCCCAGAGTTTTACTGAAGCAGCAGATTAAGGCCCAGAGAGAATGCTATTTCACCGTTAGCCAATGTAATTCACACTCATTTCTTTGTGACTAAAGAGCCTCCTGCCTGACTAGACCACCATTTCCTGGTGTCACCTTTACCCCTTTTCCCGGTCCTGTAGAAGAGTGGATATTGCAACAGCTTTCAGCAAATCAACCAATTCAAAGGCATTTAAGGGTCTGTTTGTGCTTGCCAATATGCTTACCCTTCGAACAAATTAAATTAAGTATATTTGGTTGATGTCCTAATAATCTGCTACAGACAACACCACTGTGGACATAATAGATGTGTCCCCAAATCAGGCTGTGAATCTAATAATCTTGTAACATGATCAAAACACTTAGCCTATAAATGTGCTTGTGCTCAGGAATAATACAATCACAGAACATTACATTGCAACTTTCAAGATCAAACAGTCCACTCCAGCCTTCATTATGAACACTTACATCAATCCCTGCCTCACGCAATGCATTCAGAACAGAGTGGTGACCAGGGTCTGGAGGTCTAGATTGCCATTGTCTGCTTTTTGTGCTGTGCCTCAGGGTAATGTCTTGGTTAGCTTTCACTCTCAACTTGACCCTTGACCCCACCAGCCATGATCTGTGAAGATAATCTCAATCTTAGAATTGTCTGGAAGTATCTTTGTCTGTGTTCCTGTCTGGATTGGGCAGTGGGGGGGCAGGGAGGGTTTGCCTTGATTGTTAATTTACATAGAAAGACCCAGCCCACTGTGGGTAGCACCATTCCCCAGGCAGGAAATCCTGAGCTATAGAAGAAAGCTAGCTGAGCATAAGCCTGCTTGCCTACCTGCCTGCCACCAAGCAAGCAAGCAAAGAAGCAAGTAATGGTCTTCCTCAGTTGCTGCCATACTTCTTTGACTCTGAAGTGAGTTCCTTAACCAGAGGGAATTCTGAGTGGAACAGCAAACAAGCCTGCTGGAAATTCCAGCCTTCGGCTCTTGTCTTGACTTCCTTCGGTAATGAGCTGTGACGTGGAATCATAAAACAAGTAAACCCTTTCTTCCCCACAATTATTTTTTTGGACAGGATATTTGTCACAGCGACAGAAATGAAACTGGGACTGGGAATAAATTTGATTTAAAAAAAGAAGAAGAAGAAGAAATAATTTGACATGAAAAGTATGCTTTTGACCTAATGGGCACCTTTGGGGAAGTGGTTTAAGGCAGGAAGCTGAGTGCATACCTGTACCTCTGAGGAGGGTCACACTCACTGTGTGTGCAAAGTTGGGATGGCAGGGAATCTGTTGACTTCAGGGAGCCCTACCATCAGCAGCACTAGGCTGGAGATGGAGTATCGGACTGTGAAATTCCTTAGACTACTGCATTTTCGTCAGAACAAGGAAACAGTAGAAAGGGCCTCTAATCAACATCCAGAAACAATACCGAACAGCAGGGGCACACACAGTAGGTAACTGTTCACCACTCTGCTGTCTCTTCCTGAGTAGCCTGGGGATGGTGTCCTGGCAACCAGGAGGCAGAGCAGGGGACCTGGTCACATTGCAAGGGTATATTTCTGAAACTGTGTCCTGAGGAAAGGAAGCATGCGGCCACAAAACACACTGTATCAAATCGATTCCTTTTCCCTGTTGTCTTTCCTGGGACTTCTTAGGGAAGTTGTTTTTGGAAGTACTCTTTGGGGATGCTTAGCTCTAAATATATCCTTGTGTCAGGGGGTAAGGAGCTGTTTGGGGTATTCTGCAGGGATGTTTAAATATATCCTTGTGGGGGGTTGCTCTGGGCCTCAGAGGAATGTTTCCTCAACCCTGAGTACAGGAGATAGTTGGAGTTAGTTGCATGTGTCAGAAATGTCCCCAAAGTAAACTGCTGGTTTCAGTGGCTACAGGCCGCTCTGGCTGGCTCACAGGGCACTTTGAGCATGTGACCAGGGCAGCAGGTTTGCGCCTACTTACAGAGAGAACTTTCTTGCTATTTCTAGATATTTTGGGAACTCCTAAAGTTTCCTGTGGGTTTCCTTAATTAAGAACTTGATCCTAAGCTAATATTGAAGCCATGCAAGTGACCCGGCCCAGCGCTGATCTACACCGTTTCTTCACATTATGTTGAACATACTTTCATCTAATATACGTCCCCTCAGCCCTGTTTTTTTCCCTCCACTCTGTTTTTGTAAACTAAACAAATAGGAAAAGTCCCCCGAATGCTCATCCCTGAAAATTCAAAATACAAGTTCCTGTGAAAGAGAATAGTCTCAGCCTGGGCTTCAATCTTCTGATTGCTTTCCCCCTCGGGAATAGCTAAACATCCAGGAAGGGAGGAGAAAGATCATGTCGCCGGGACCATATTGCACAATAGGTGTGTATTTATGTTGTGAAGGTAATCAGAATTGCAAAGTAGACCCCAGTGTGTGTTCTGTGAGATGAAATGTATACAGATGTTTTGCGATAAGTTTTATTCATATTTCACCGTGCTGTTTGATGCTGTGCAAGGCAGTCATGGAGATCTTTGAATTAATGTGAAAAGCTCATAATGAGATGTGTGCAGAGGGCCGTTACCATTAAGGTTGCGATAGAACTTGCCATAAAATAAGGAAAGCAGAATAAAGAGGTTCTGCAAGCCGGTGCCTCGGATGCAAGACTGTCTCCTCATTACAGTGTTAGGTCCATTGCTGTAAGAGGAAATCACTCACACATTAATTCTACAAGAAAGCGGTATATCTGAGGTGCTCATGGGTGTCCTTTGTGGGTACAAAAGGATTACCACAACTGATTGTTTAGAAAGCTTCAAATCTGGACATTTTACTAGCTAAACTGTGCTACTATCCTCTTTCCAAATTGTGGAAATATTAAAGTATTGGAAATATAATATATAATAATTAATATAATAACCTGTGACTTCTCAAAAGCAAGTTCGTAGTCCTTGCCCTAGTTAAGGGAAACTATAAGCCCACCCTACATGTATGTCTGACTTGATATGGTCTGGAGGCTGACCTATCATAGCATATTTTGCATTTTGAATGAGTGAGCTTATTAAGTATATATCAAGCAAAATAGAAGAATAAATAGAAAAAGAGAGATGGAGGATGGATATACAAACAGGTATGACAAACCATCCCACCAGGTGTTCACCACATCAGCAGACCGCTCGCTACTGGGGAAGTGGAGGCAGGCAGCTGGAGTTCCTGTTTGAGCTTTCTCTCCATGGCTTAGTGTTTCCAGCTCGTTTCTGCTAGATGTTGTGGATACCCTATTTGATGATGGTATCTTATCTGTCATGTTTTTTTATTTTACTTAGAAGCCTCCCTGGAAGGGACTCTGTTCTGTCTGGACCTATAATAAGAGCTTTTGTAGCTGCCTCAGAGCGGATTCTGTGTTTGAATTCTGCTGGGTGTTTTGAGTACTAGTTTTCGAAGATACACTGCCATCTGTCTTCCTGTCTGCCTATCTATCTATCTATCTGTCTATCTATCTGTCTATCTATCTATCTATCATCTAGCTGTACATCTATAATTATTTATTCTTTAAATTTTAAATTTGGTTTACTTAATAAAATCACTTATGTAGCTATCCTGGATTATTTCCCAGACCATAGAGAATAGCTGTCTTTGGGAAACTCTTTTCTCGCCCTTCCTCTGCCCCATGGTCATTCACTGTCCCTGCAGCCTCCATCGCTGCCCAGCTATGACTGTCACAGACCTGCTTCCCATCACTGTGGCTCAGTTTTGCCTTCTCAAGAATTTCATAGAAACAGAATTATACTGTTGTAGCTTGTGTGTATACATGTGTGCGTCTGTGTGCATGAGCATGTGTGTGTGTGTGTGTGTACATATTAACTGGCTAATTTGATGAATATGTTTGATACTCAGTCATGTGGTTACTTGCATCAATACTTTCCTAGTAACTTTGGATTTTCTCGAGGGAGTGTATGGGCGTGCAATTTCACATATGTGTGCACATATGTAGGGACACTAGAGATCCACCTCAAGTGTCCTTATTCCAGATGCTGCTTATCTTGCTTTAGAGACAGGGTCTCTCATATTTACCTGGAATGGAGTGACTTGGCTGGGCTGGGTGGCCACCAAGCCTCAGAGATCCATCTCTCTCTCCTCTTCTTCTGTCTCCCCCACCCCTCCTCTCCCCTCCCCCTTTTATTCCTTCTCTGGGATCACAGGTGCATAGTGTTTCACCTGCTTCTTAAGAGCATGGATGTGGGGGATAGACCTCAGGTTTTGGGCTCATATAGCATGAATTCTACTGACCTAGTTATCTGCCAAACCTAGTTTACTGCCTTTTCAGTGGCTTCAGTTCTCTGAGGTTTTGATAATTTCCTCCAAAAGCTTTGCCTATATCCATATACTATTAAAACAGAACTATGGCCACACCTTAGTTTCCTTTCCTGTTGCTGTGGTAAAATTTCTGATCAAAGCAATGTAAAAGAGACAATGTTTATTTCAGCTCACAGCTCAAGGTATGGTCAGTCACAGTGGGGAGTTAAGGTAGCAGGAGCTTGAAGCAGCTGGTTACATTAAATTGGCACTCAGAGGAAGGAGAAACCAATGAATGCATGCTCTCTTGCTAGTTCCTGGCTTCTTTCTCCATTTGCAGCATTCAGAATGCCAGACAAGGCACGATGCTGCCTGTAGTAGGCACCTCAGTTAACTTAGTCACGATAATTCCCCAAAGGCATGGTCAGAGGCCATTCTCCCAGGTAATTTCAGGTCCTGACAAGCTAATGACACTAACCAGCCCAGACTTTTAAAAGCATATAACTAGAAGCAATATTTTCCTAAGGATAGACTCTGCCCATTTCAGGCATATTTAGGAGATACTACACCACTCATCGTATGGAATAATAAAATGAATGAGGTGATGCACAGAATCTCAAATTACCTGTACAACTCCCAAGTTAAGCTGCTTTAGTATTGTGTCTGTGTTAGAAATTGCAAGGATCAGCCTAGAAATGAATGGAAAATTTCCACTTTCCAGGTACTTGGTTATGTGACTTAAGTCACTCAAACACTTCAAGTCTCCGTACATATAATTCGGTTTTGCAAAGAAACTAGGTAGCTTTTTTTTTTCTGAGAGTTTGATTTGTGCTAATAAAAGGAATAAAGAGAGAGAGAGAGAGAGAGAGAGAGAGAGAGAGAGAGAGTGTGTGTGTGTGTGTGTGTGTGTGTGTGTGTGTGTGTGTAAAGATTTGTTTAATATGAAGAATTAGTATAAAATACATGATGGGAACCCATGTTTGATGCCTAGGTCTAAATCATAACTCTAAAATTTAATTGGTAAATCTAACATATCAAGAGTAAATGCTTATCACTGAAAAATAAGAATTTCATGAGCAAGAAAGACATTGTGTGAAGGATTTCTGAAAAACTGAAAACTAACAATTTCACCAGGTGTACGAATATTAGAAAAAATACAGGGCTAATTCATTTCTTATATATCAATAAAAACTCAATTGGAAAATGTAGCTGACAAGAAATTCCATTTGTAAAGTAAATAAGAACTGCAAAGGACCAAGTAATAAGACCTGATAAGAAATATGTAAGATCTAAATGAATGAAACAGAAAATATTTAATGAAAAAGGAAAGGAAGAAATGAATAAATGGAAACATATTTCATATGCATGAGACAAGGGCAGTGTTATGAAAACATTATGTCAACTTAACGAGTCTAAAATTAAATGCTTTCTCAACAAAAACATTTTGTGAGACTACTCAAAACGCCAATTTTGAAATATATCTGGGATATTAGATACATCCTCAAACATCATAGAGATCCCCTGAAAGACTCCACCCAGCATGAGATCCAAGCAGATGCTGAGACACACAGCCAAACGTCAGGGTGGAGCGCAGGGAGTCTTATGGAAGAGTTGGGGAATAGAAGGACCTGGAAGGGTCAGGAGCTCCACAAGGAGACCAATGGAGCCAACAAATCCAGGCGAAAGAGGGACGGTACTTCAGAGACTGATGCACCAACCAAGGACCATGCACAGTGAGGACCTAGACCCTCGGCTCAGATGAAGTAGATGAGCAGCACAGTCTCTTTGTGGGTCCCAAAACATGGGAGTAGGGGCTACTTCTGACATGGACTCTGGCCCCCACACGTTGATCACTTCCAAGTGGCGGGGTGGGAGGAAGAGGCTGCAAGCAGTCCAGATGAGACTTGGCAGACTGAGGTCAGATGTTAGGGGAGAAGGGCTCCCCTTTCTGAGGACTACTGGAGAGAGAGAGAGAGAGGGTATGAAGGAGGGAGGGTGGGATTGAGAGGCAATGAGTGAGGGGCTACAATTGGGATGTAAAGTGAACAAATAAAAGAAGAATTAAAAAAAAAAACTTTAAAAGCAGAGGACTACACAGGACTATGTAAAAATAAGTAGTCTGTAGCACCTCAAAATAGGCTGTGGCACCATAGCAGTTATGGGGTTGACTCTAGAGGAGCACAGACTAGACTGATGGAAGACAAACCTAAACCTGGGGATACGTATATGGAAAATTAATTTATATGAAAAGATGCGAGTCGAGAGTGATGAACTCTAAATAAGTTAAGTAGAATTTAAAAAATAAATGTACTTGGAGCCCTAGCTTACCATAAAGAAGTATAAAACTTACATGTACTCTTAAAGCTTACTTGTATTACATTTCCTTATTTAGTTTGTATGCCTGTGTGTGTGAGAGTGTGTACATGTGTGTACAGTGAGTGTGTGGTGATCAGAGGGTAACTGGAAGGAAGTTTTCCCTCCTTCCATATGGTGGATTCAAGGGATTAATTCAGGTTTTTAGGTTCAGCAAGACTGCCTTCATCCACTGAGCCATCTTGCTGGTTCCAAATTTGCATGAGTTCATTTCTTAAATTTACAAAACAATGTAAGTACCCCCCCCCAAAAAAAAGCCCTTTTATTCAATTTACTAGATTGGATACTTTTTACAAATAGGATAGAAGACCAAGAAATCACCAAGAAAAGTATTGTTAAATTTTATTAAATCAATAAATTTTTATTAAATTGATATTTTAAAGCTTTAGTTGACCAAATACCCCCTGGCCAGTAGGCAAAGACAGAAATCAGACCAGAAGTAAACATTGTAATGTGTTACAGCCAAAGATTAAAGGCTGAAATATACAAGTAATTCCTATGAATTATAGCTATGGAACTACAAGCCATAAAACAGAAAAAGAAAATGAGAGATAGAGAAAGTTAAAAAGAGAAAACACAAATAACTAAGAAACCTATGAAAAAATACTGCTGCCTTCCCTTGTAATCAATAAATAAAATTACAAGCCAATTTTTTTCCTACTAAACATGCTGGCATAAATAAAACTGTGACAATATTAAGTGCTGTCAGAGGTAGAGAGAAACAAGTAACCCCGTCCTAAACCGTTAAAAGTAGAAACCTCAGTGATGGAGGCTTCAGCAGAGGGCATAAGTTCAGTTCCCAGCACCCTTGCCAGGTGGCCCACAGCTTCCAACTCCAGGGGCCTCAGTGCCTTCTTCAGACCTTCGTGGATATCTGCACTCACATACGCATGTACACATGCATACATGCACATGTGCGTACACACACACACACACACACACACACACACACACAATGCTAAACATAAGTCTTCTTAAAAAGAAGAAAGCATAAACCATGCATCGCTGACAAGGCCTAAGTACAGTAGTAGTTCTTGTATGGTTACCTCTGACTTCATAATTGGCCATGTTTTCTTCATGAAAACTGTCATTCCTATATGAAGGAAGGCATGTAGCATGTTGGATTGTGACCATGGAAGTGTCCAACAGAAAACTGTACTACCCTCAGCTAGTGTCATGCTATCATTTAAGACAATCATATCAAGCTATGTTCAAGATACATGAAGTCAAAATTTGAAGTACAGAGCATTACAGAGGAAACAAATCATACTGAGCCTATGCTCACATACAAATGCAAAGTAACAAGTATGTAATAGGTGCATATGTAGTGTAAATCTGTACATAGACATATATGTGCATTTAAAATATTCAGGAGAAGCAAATGGCTTCTTTAGGGCAAGTGGCTGTCTTTAGGGAAGAAATTAACAGGAGAGGTGGCCGGAAGACATCTCATTTTTCTTGTAGAGTTTGAGTTTTTGCAGCGAGATTCTATTTATAACTTGTTCTGATATAGTCAAAAGAGATAGAGAGAGGTGACTCAGCACGTAAGAGCATACACTGCTCTTTTTATTTTATTTATTTATTTATTTATTTTTATTAGGATCTAGTGTGTTTTTTTCTTTCAGTTTGTTTATATAGTGGATTACATTGATGGTGTATTGTATGTTGAACCATCCCTTCATCTCTGGGATGAGGCCTACTTGATCATAATAGAATGATATTTTCAATGTGTTCTTATGGAAGACCAACGTTGGGTTTCCAGCACACATATCTGGTGCCTCACCAGCCACCTGTAACTCCAGCTCCAGGATACCCGACACCCGTTCTGGATTCCATGGGTGCCTGCACTTATACATACACATCCCCACATGGACACACACACATACATGTAATCAAAATATCATCTATATATAGAGAGATACATACATGTGAATTATATGAAATTAAATTGAGTTTGGGTCACCTTGCTTAATGTATTTTTCATAAAAATGGATGCATTTTCATGCAAATTACATAATTTCGCTTCTCCATACAGATGAATAAAGTTCTATTGTGCATGTGTACCATGTTTTCTATATCCATTCATCTGTTGATGGATGTCTAGAGTAGCTCAAGTCCTTTGCTATTATGAGTGAAGAATCAATGAATATGGATGTGCATGTATCTCTGTAGTCAGATACAGAGCCCTTTGTGCCTCAGATTGTTTAGCATGTTCATGTGGAAGCTGCATTTAATTTTTTTTATTTAAATTTTTTTGAAATTTTCAGATAAGTCCTGTATTTACATCATTTCACCCCTCCCTCTCCCCTCCAACTCTTCTTGTGTCTCCTATTTCCTCTCTAATCTATGTCCTAGTCTCCTTTGCTATTGTCACACACACACACACACACACACACACACACACACACACACACACACACACACAAGATGCTGAATTCACCTTGTGTTGGTTGTATGTGTTTAGGGCTGGTCACTTGGGATTGTATAGCCTATCCAAGGGCTTGTCCCTGATGAAGATTGGTTCCCCCTCGCTCAGTAATCATTAATTGCTTGTAGCTCTTCATCTTGAGATAGAACCTCATGAGGTTCCCCCATCTGGTATGGTGTGTTAACTGGGGATGTGTTCTTCAGGTCATGTTTAAGTGACCATATTGTTAGGATTTCCTGGGCCATATATAGATGACACTATCTCAAAGCAGAGGCCTTCATCCTCTGCCTCTTACAGTCTTTCTTCCCCTCCCCCTCTGCTGTATTCCCAGAACCTCAAGGGCATCAGTTGTGTTGTAGATGTGTCAGTTGGGGATGGACACCCCAGAGTCAGTTGTTCTCTGCATTTGGACCCATTAGGATTTCTGTAATGGTCTCTGTCTGCTGTAAAAAGAAGCTTCTTTGATTCAGGCTTGAATTTTTTTGAGAAACCTCAGGTATAAATGATTTAGAGCCTGTGCTAGGTGGACACATTGACACAAACCTAGACCTCTGTGGGTAGAGTGACTCTTAGTTGAGAAAAGCCTCTATACTATTGGTCCTTAGGCAATTCTATAGGGTACTGTCTTGATGAATGTTAGGTGTGAGAGCACACAGCTTACCATGAGTGGTGCCACCCCTGGCCGTGAGGTCCTGGGCTGTAGAGGAAAACAGGTTGAGCAAGCTTTGGGGAGCAAGCCAGTAATGAGTGTTTCTCCATGGCCTCAGTTCCTACCTGCAGGCCACTGCCCCGACTTCCCTCAATGTTGACCTGTTACCTAGAAATATAAGAAGAAATAGATCCTTTCCCCCCAACTTGCTCTTTGTCGTGGTGTTTTATCACAGCAAAAGAAAGAAAACTAAGCAAGGCCAAAGAATGCTGATATGTTCAATTAAAGAAACAAAACCAGGTAACCTAAATTCAAAGGAGACAAACTAACAGTGGAAAATAAGAGCTCTAAACTAAAGTAGGAATGAAATTAAGTATATAAGCATACACTGGAATACATGGTAAGGAAGGCAAATATGAGTAGAGAGAGGTCAGAAGTCAAGTTAGATATTCCTAGACCAGACAAGAAAATGTAAAAAGCAACAACAAGAGCTGGAGAATGGCCTAGCATTTAACACTTGCTCCTCTTATAGAGGACCCTAGTGCAGTTCTCAGCACCTGTGTCATCAATCATCTCATACGTGCCGCTAAGTCCAGCTCCAGGGAAAGTAACTCCCTCATCTGGTCTCCACGGATGCCTGCACACATGTGAAACACACACAGACTCATATGGAAACACATAGACATAATAATTATTAAAATAAAAAAATGTATCTTTCTTTGACATTTTAACAATTTACTTATTCACTTTACATCACTGAGGTAGGCCCTTCCTCCCTCTAGTCCCAGTCTCACCCTCCCTCCCCCATCCCCCTTCCCCAATTCCTCAGAAATGAAGAGCCTCTCTAAGCACATCAAGCTACATCAGGATTGAGAACATCCTTTTCCCCTGTGGCCTAGCTAGGCAGCCCTACCATGGGGAAGTGATAAAAAAAAACCGGCAGGTATAAGAGTCCATGTCAGACATAGCCCTTTCTAAGGGACCCACATGAAGCCTGAGCTGCCCATCTACTACTTCTATGTGGATAGACCTAGGTCCAGTCATGCGTGGTCCTTTCATGGCGCTTTAGTCTCCAAAAGCCCCTCTGGGCCCCGGTTAGTCAGCTCTTGGTTTTCTTATGAAGCTCCTGTCACCTCCAGGTCCTTTTATCCTTCTCCCCACTTTTCCACAAGACTCTCTACATGTTGCCCAAGGTTTGGCTGTGAGTCTTAGCATCTGTTTGGAAGCACAGCTGGGAGAACAACTCTGCTAGGCTCTTGTCTGCAAGCATAGCAAAGAATTGTTACTAGTATCGGGTAGGCTCTCTCCCATGGGGTGGGCCTTGGGTTGAGCCAGGCATTGGCTGGACATTCCCTCAATCTCTGCTCTATCTTTATGCCTGCACATCTTGTAGGCAGGGTAAATTTTGGGTCAAAGTTTTTGTTGGTGGGTTGGTGTTCTCATCCTTCAACCAAGAGTCTTGCCTAGTTAGTTAGAGGGCCATCCTCTTCTACTAAGAGTCTCAGCTAGGGTCCCCCTCATGTCCCCCTGATGTAGGTTTCCAGCTTGTCACAGAGATACCCTCACTCTGAGTTTCTCTTTTCTCTGCAGGCCTTCTGTCCTCCTGCCCTTGCTCTCGCCAGGTCTGATCTCCACCCTTACTCTCCTACCTTGTTCCTTCTCTTCAAGCACTACCGTTGCCTATTCTATTTTCACTTCTGATTGAGATTTAAGCATCCTCCCTTGGATTCTTCTTATTACTTACCTTCTTTGGATCTCTACATTGTAGTATGTTTACCCTGTACTATATGGCTAAAATCCATTTATAAGTGAGTGCATGCCATGTGTGTCTTTCCACATCTGGGTTACCTCCCTCAGGATGATCTTTCCTAATTCCATCCATTTGCCTGCAATTTTCCTGATTTCCTTGTTTCTAATAACTGAGTATTCCATTGTGTAAATGTACTACAGTTTCTTAATCCCCCCCCCCCTTTTTTTTCGGTTGAGGGACATTTAGGTTGTTTTCATATTCTGGCTATTGCAAATAAAGCTGCTATGAACATAGTTGAGCAGATGTCCTTCTTGTATGGTGAAATGCCTTTTGGGTATATACCCAGGAGTGGCATAGTTGGGTCTTGAGGTAGATCTATTCTAAATTTTCTTAAGAAAGTGACAGATTGGTTTCCAAAATGGTTGTAAAAGTTTACACTCCCACTAGCAATGGACGAGCGTTCCCCTTTCTCTACATCCTCACCAGCATGTGCTGTCACTTGAGTTTTTGATCTTGGCCATTCTGATGGGTGTAAGATGGAATCTCAGAGTTGTTTTGATTTCTGTTTCCCTGGTGACTAAGGAAGTTGAACATTTCTTTAACTGCTTCTAGGACATTTGAAACTCCTCGGTTGAGAATTATCTGTTTAACTCTGTACCCCATTTTTAAAATTGGGTTATTTTGTTTGTTGTATTTAAGTTTTTTAGTTCTTTATATATTTTGGATATTAGCCCTCTGTCAGATGTAGTATTTGTGAAGATCTTTTCCCAGTCTGTAGTCTGCAATTTCATTCTATTGACTGTGTCTTTGGCTTTACAGAAGACTTTCAGTTTCATGAGGTCCCATTTCTTAGATCTTATAGCCTCTGCTGTTGGCGTTCTGTTCAGGAAGTTGTCTCCTGTGCCAGTGAGTTCAAGGCTCTTCCCCACTTTCTCTCAATAGATTTAGCGTATCTAGTTTTATGCTGAAGTCTTTGATCCACTTGGACTTGAGTTTTGTGTAGGGTGATAATATGGATCTATTTGCATTGTCCTACATTTAGACATCCAGTTAGACCAGCACCATTTGTTGAAGATGCCATCTTTTTTTTCCATTGTATGGTTTGGCTCCATTGTAAAAAATTAACAAAAACATCTTCATTAAAGCAAAGCAAAGAAAATTAAATTCAGTGAATTAAGCAAGTCTCATAAAACAAATACTGTATTTTCTTTCCTTTCTCTGTCCCCGGTGTTGTATGCATACTTAAATGTGTGTGCATGTAGCTTTTGCACCACGTTGCAACTGGAAAGTCTTAAGTCAAGTGTCAGATGTTAAGAAGTATTATTTATTGTTAGAAAATATCTGATATGCAGTATCTATGACTCTTAGTAAGGATTACCTTCTCCAAACTAAAGCCAAGCACCATGGGAAAGCAGGGGTTTGGAGAGACACTGGTGAATGTGAGGGAAATGGCCTGAGAAACCTTGCTTTATTTTTCAACTGCAAAGCATTTAGTTAGAATTAAATTTTAAAGTTTTATGTGTATTACATAGATAAAATAAAATTAATTGGCATTAAGTTAACCAGAAGTTAAAGATTAAAAGAAAAAAAGAATGATGCTCCGGTGAGGGTAATTTGAATCAAAATTGGAACAAAAAAAATTAATCAATCCATTAAAGGCAGGAAAGTAGGGAGGAAAAAGTCAACACAGACCTCCTCAACAAAGGAGCTTGAAGAAAGCAGACCTCAGGAAGAAGAGTAGAAACAGAGGTAAGCTGGTGTTAGGAATTAGAAAATGGTGTGAACTGCAGATGAGGGAAACCAAAGGCCTGCTATTCTAAGGAAGACAGAAAGCCTATCTGAGGGGAGAGGAAGCCAGCTGCAGCTCATTAGTGGCAGGGAAGCATCTGGAAACTGGAACGGCCAGTGGTAAAGGGCCTGCTCTGCAAGCATGGGGACTCTCATTCAGTCCTGGGAAGCCACAGAAAGAGTTGGGCACAGTGGTGCATGCTTCCAATCCCAGTCCTGGGGAGACAGACACAAGTGGAGGGGATCCCTGAGACTTCCTGGCCAGCCAGCCTAGACTAGTTGGTGAGCCCCAGAGCAGTAAAAGTCCCTGTCTCAAAAAATTAATATGAATTATTCCTAGGAATAATACCCGAGATTGGCCTCTAGCTTCTATATGTGTACACACACACACACACACACACACACACACACACACACACACACCCCAAAATACTGATATGTCACATACTGTAGCAAATGATACTTATAAACAAAGTTTATTCAAATAGCACAAGCAAAGTATAATGTCAATGCTTCCTTTAAATTGTAAGGTAATTCTCCATTTAAAAAAAATAAAATTTATGCAGGCGTCTCACTGACTTTCAGGAGTAACATGTTCATTCCTAGGTAGCAAGGGAGCAAACTCTTAGCAAACTGGGAGCCATGTGAGGGCACTAGTCTCTTCTACGTCTGTGCTGAAAATCACTTTGGCTCTTGAAAGCTCGAAGTGTTCAAGTAAGACAAAAATCATAAAAATGTATAAAGATATGTCTGTGGTCACCATGCAACAGTTATTACCTGTATATTACATGTAATATATTGTATATTACAATAATGCCATGTAACTTGTCATTGTAGAGCATAAATAATGAAGAAGTTGGCGTAGACCTGACAAGAAAAGACTTGCAGTCACTCTTCTGTCTGAAGTGTGATTTATGAAACTCAAAGGCAATACAAGAAAAGCCTTGCAAACCAGCATGTGCTCTAGTATGCAATATAAAGATAAAAAGAGCTGCAACACTTCTGTAAGCCAACAGAGACTAACTAGACAAATGTACCAAGGCAAAGGACATATATCCTAAGAACAAATACTGGGCTATCTATAAATATAACTGATTAGGAGCCTTGTGAATTATGAGGCAACCATGAAACTTGACTGGGCAGTAGAGCTACATGCTAGAAATAACCCGGTGTCTGTGGGCGCAGTGACTCAACCATGGAAGATGAGAGGAATTCCTGAAAGCGGAAAGCAATTAAATCAAAATCCCATCTGAGTGGGATGGACTCTGACCAGAACAACTAATGGGAAGGAAGTTTTCAAGGGAGCATAAAGGGTGACATGTCTGTCAACAGTGGCGTGGCTACACAATTATAAAGCAGCTGCCAGGACAGGGTGGTGCTGTCTCAGACACAGGAAAAGATATGGGAGCTAGAAATTAATTAAATGACAATTTTGCATAAGATGGGAAATTTGAACTCAGGAAAGACATTGATAGGGCTCTTAAAAATATGCAGAACAAATAACATAATGAAAAATAAATTTCAGATGGGTACTGTGTTTAAAGATAAAAATATTTTTGAAGAACTGTTATGACATTTTGATGGACTGTTATGACATTTTGATGGAGAGTATCCTAAGAAAAATAAAATCTAAAAAGTATAAAGGAAACAACTGATATATTTAAGAGTAAGACTAAGTCAATGAGCAAGAATCTCTATAGAAGACATTATAAAGAAACAAATACAAATAGCCAAATCACTATGAAGGTAACATTTATAGAACTCATGGTTGTCACATGGTTCTCCCTGATGTACGTAGTTTGTTTAATTCATGTGTAATAAAATAAATGCATATGCTAAAAAAGATAAACACCACAAAGGAAAACATTTCTATTCTAACATTCACATTTATATCAAATGTATATAATATATTAAATATATGTCATGTATATTAAATATACGTATGTAGTGTATCTAAATCAATAATTACAACTCAAAAGAAAAATGATCAAATACTATGTAGAAACAAAATACAAGAGAAAAAATTCAGTAACTACCCAAATGAAAATCAAAATGTTTTATCAATGGAAATGAAACAACATGGCAATCAGGTAACACTACTGACAAATATTTAAAAGACAATAGCTAGTGCATGGAGTTTTTGACTCAGTAACAATTTTTTTTGCAAGACTGTTTAGCTCTTTAGAAAGCAAAACCCAAGCATGTACATTCTAGACCCTAGACATGCCAGTTCCTCTGTACACCTGTAAGTCCTAGGTGTGCACTGTGGGGACATTGGTGGTAAGAAAAGGCATTGCTAACAACCGAAACTGTCCTTAATGGCAAAAGTTAAGTCAAGAACGGCCCCTTCCACATGATAGAACACCGTGCTGGAGAGAAAGCGGCACTGCAGCCATGCATGGACTGACAAAGAACTTAAGAATATCCTCTCATGGGAGGAGTGCCAGACGGTGGGGACACCAGGCACTGCCTGGGAGGGTCCCGTGGGGATGAACCATGACTAGCCAAATAGTCTCTGTTTACTAAGATGGGTAATTGCAGGGAGGAACTTGCTTTCGATCGGCAAGAAAGGGAGAGAGGGAGAGGAGGCGAGGGAAGAGAAACTTTAAAAGAACAGTGAGAGAGCTTCGGACATTAGCCGAGTATTTAGAGAAGGGCCCTGCTCCAGTAAAGGAGGCAGGAAGGGGATGTAAATGAACAAAGAAAGAAAGCCCAGGGTCAGCAAACAGGTAACACACATCTAGTATTATACCGATTTGCTTTCTGTCGGGGGGGGGGGGGGCAAGGTCTTATGGAAATAAATAAAGAGAATTACAAAACAGTATGCTTAGTATTGAGCTGTTCGTTTATGTTTGTAGAGCAAATGTGTGTGGAAACAGTGTACTGGTGAATTCCAGCACCAGAACGCTGTGGAAAGATCCACACACAATATAAGCAAAGGTTGCTTCTGAGAAGATTAGGGCTCATGCTTTGGAGTGGAATGCGGCTCAGGAAAGCATTCCCACTCCATTTAATTTCTCCATAATTTGACATCTCGCTGCTTTTAAATACCGTGTGTACAATTTTAATACTTGAAAGACCTGTTAAGTGCTAGGAGTCCTCCCTATGTTCTTTGGCGAATTATCACTTTTTGTCACTCTCCCAATTTGACAGCTTGAGGAAATGAGCAAGGATGCCTGCTGACCCATATGGAACCAGTTGTTTGTCTTATGGAGAGAGAATTTCATTCCCTGAGACTGACAGCCTGTCTTGCAGTGTTCCCCGGTAGAAAGAACAAATGAGCTGGGCTCTCTATGATACCTTTGACTGAGAGCCCTAGTGCCTACAGTCTGTGCTGCCTTTTCATAGGCTTTGTGCTTGTAGTTTGGGTGTTTTGTATTGTTTGGCCTTTGTTCTCTTTCTTCGGTTTCTCTCTACTTTTATTTATTAGTCTATGTGCCTGTGCATGTGTGTGTGTGCACTGCATACACCAGGAAAAGGGCTGGTGTGCTTCTGGGTGATTTTCCTATGTGCATCTGCCGTAGGAGTGCTGGCATTACAGATGTGGGCCCCCAATAGCAAACTTTTAAAAACACGAGTTCCAGGGATTGAGTTTAGGCTGTCAGGCTTGAATGGCAAGCCCTTTTATCTACTGAGAATCTCCTTGACCCCTTCGGCTTGATTTTTGAGACAGTTTCACCGTGTAGCTCTGGCTAGCCTGGAACTCCGGAGTAGATAAGGCTGGCCTCAGATTTGTAACAATCCTTTTAGCTCTGCTTCTGGAGTCTGGGATTATGAGCAGGCAGCTCCACGAGAGACCACACTCCCCAATCAGTCAGCACTGCAGAAAGAGTTGTCTCAAACTGCTGTCCATCCCTACCACCTTATGCAGTTACTAGGTGTATCTTGGAGGCATTTGCAGTGTGCCTAGCCTACTCCTTTCATCTCTTCTAATTAAAAATAATAACTGAGTGTCCCCACTTGTCAAAATCTTTCATGTTTTGTGCATGTTTTTACTTCTGTGGTGACTGTGAGGTCCATGTGACTGCTGTTCACTCCGTTACTGGAGATGCAATTGTGGTTGATATGAAAATGACTGTGTCTGTGATCTGAAAGCATTGTATTTGTGAAATCAGAGGTCTGTTCAACAGGTTGTAGACAGCATCTTCCTGTCCTCTACAGCAATGATAGCCACTGTTTACTGAGCCTCTCCTGTGGGGAAGGTATCATTCTTTTTACGACACGCCTCTTTTATTTCTTCCAACACTGCATAAGGCAGAGGTTGTTGCCCTCATTCTATTGGCAATAAAACAAGTTCTAAGTCTGGGCATATACCTCACTCAGGAAACTTCTTGCCACTCAGCATGAGGACCTGAGTTTATTTCCCAGAACCCACATAAAAAAGCTGAGTGTGGTCAGTACCACTCATGTAGTCCCAGCCCTGGGTGGGGGGGGCTGATGGGGGGGTGATGGTGGGAGGATCCTTGAGACTCTTCTGGCTGAACTAGCAAGCTCCATGTTCATAGAGGTACTCAACCTCAGAAAATGAGGTGGAGAACAATTAAGGATAACAACAGAATCCCACCTCTGGGCTCCACAAGATCCTATACATACACACGAATACACACACACACACACACACACACACACACACACACACAGTTTCAAACTTTCTCCAAGGCAAGCACTTTAAAGGTCTGTAGTTCAAAGAGGCTATGTTGTTGATTTTTCAGGCTTAAATAAATACAAACTAATCCCATTGACCTTACTACTAATCTTCAGCGAGTGTCGCGTGAATGAATGATGCTTTCTTCATTTGGTTAGCCGATGCTTTAGTTCATGACTGTTTTCCTGTAATTACTCATTAGGTTAGCTTCCTGTCTGTGGTGGGTTCTTTTTTCTTTTAGGAAGGATGCTTTGTTCTTTAAAAGACATATTTCATATTAGTTAGAATATGTGTTTTAAATATTTTGTTATCATATTAGTTATGTGCAATACTGGGTTTCATTATGACACTTACATACATGTACATAATGTACTTAAATCACAGTCATCACCATCACTCTTTTTTTACTCCCTCCATTCCTGCTTATCGCCTTCTTCTTCATATATATATATATATATATATATATATATATATATATATATATATATATATTTTTTTTTAATCTATGACCCATTGAACTTTGTAGGGGCTGATGAGGGGAGCATGAACATCTTACCAGTGGCTGCTGCACTGATGTAAATGTGTCTCCCTTCTCTAGCAGGCATTAATGACTTCTAAATACTTCAGGGGGTGGGGTAAGCATAGTAAGCCCTTCCCCCTTCGTATGGGATGGTGACAGGTCTAGTCTTAATGCAGATATCACAGTCATTGTGAGTTTTTGAGTATAATTGTCATGTCATACTCAGAAGACTATGTGCCGCAATAACCTACCCCATCTTGAACGCATCCGTTTTTTTCTCCGTGTTTCCTAAGCTTCAAAGGGGTGATATAGATATCCCATTTATGAATGAGCTTTCCACAGTCGCTCGTGCTTGGTACAGACTGCAATTACTACTCCCCACCGTAAAAAGAAGCTTCTCTGACCAAAGCTGAAAGCAGCATTGTTCTGTGTATATAAACACAGACATTCAGAGGGCTGTTTGTCCTGTCCCCACTCTTTATAAGATATTAAGTCTCTTAGCTTACAGGTGCCACTGTGTCATTGCTAGAAACCAAAGTGAGAAAGTAGACTCGCTCTAGAGTAACAGCCAGGCCAAGCATATGCAATGGGTGTGTCACACACCTCAGACAGGCCCCCTCTTGACCGGTGGAAAGGAAGATACCCTGTGCTTTTTGATGTTGTCTTACTCTGAGCCTGCACAATTCCCTGTGTAAAGAACAGAGGAAGGGCCTCTGAAAGAGAATGGGTGGCCAGGTGTGGATGTCAACTAGGAAACGAACTCTGGGCGTGCCCCTGAGGGAGTTTCTAGATTGAGTTCACTGAGCTAGAAAGGCCTAGTCTAGCTATGTGCAACCCCATTCCATAGCCTGGTGGCTTAGTTATCATTCTGTTGCTATCAAGAGACACTATGGACATGATATCTCCTACAAAATCAAGCCTTTAGTTAGGGGCTTGCTTACAGTTTCCGGAGGCAAGTCCATGCCCATCATGATGGAAAGCAGTTAGGCATGACCCTGAGGCAGTAGCTGAGAGCTCCATATCCTGATATAAAGCCAGAGAGAATGCTAGGCCCAGTATAGGTTTCACCCCAGTGACACACCTACTCTGACAAGGCCACATCTCCTAATCCTTTTCAAGCAGATTCATTAACTGGGGACCAAGCCTTCAACATAAACGCTGTGGGCTGCAATCCCATTCAGACCACCATACCTGGGTTCCTGGACTGAATGAAAAGGAGAAAATACACTGAGTTCCGGCATCCATGTCTCTTAGCTTTCTGACAGTGGATACAATATGACGAGCAACGTGATGCACCTGCCAGCCTGCCTCCCCACCATGATAGACTGGACTATCTGTGATAGACTGTGAATTAAAAGAAGTCCTTTACGTTGCTTGTGTTATGTGTTTTGTTAGATGAACAAGAAAAGTAAAGAATGCATCAGGTTCAGACCAGATGTAAAAAGGTTCCCAATAATAGTAAATGACTATGGGCCAGGCACTCCTGGTGATCTACACATACACCATGTGTCTTACTTGATGGCTCTACTAACCTTAAGAAAACAGAATAGGCAACAGGAGAGATGGCTCAGAGGTTAAGAGCACTGGCTGTTCTTCTAGAGTTCCAGAATTTGTCTGGCCACAGTCACAGCCTATCAGGTTTCATCAGGATGGCCTGCATCCACTTCCTCTGTGTGCCCCTTCTTCCTCTGTGTGCCCACAAGGCCTCCCCATCAAGTCAAGGGGAGGTGATCAAATCCTAGGCACAAGAGTGCATGTCAGAGGTTCAGTAACAGGTCCCCTTCCCACTTCTATGGAGAATTAGCTGTCTGTCAGCTGCATCTGAATATGGGCCTAGGTTCTCTGCATGCGTTGTCCTTGGTTGGTGCATCAGTTTGCATAGGCCCCTCTGTGTCCAGAGCCACCTGGCCTTGATGGTCTCTCTATGAAGCTCCTGACCCCTCCAGATCCTTCCATCCACCTATTCTTTCATACAACTCTCAGTCAGTCCCAGAGTATAATTCTCAGCAACCACATGGTGTCTTAGAACCATCTATAATGAGATTTGGTGCCCTCTTCTGGTGTGCAGGCATATATGCAGGCAGAACTCTATATACATAATAATTAAAAATTAATTCTTCAAAAGTACAATAGAGAAATATCTGTTTAATTAATGCACAGACATAAGCAAGATCACATAGCCAGTGCAGCCTCAGCTTGTTTGAACTTGAATCTAACTTCAAAGGAAACATTCTAATTGTTGCATCTCAGCATCTCCCCTACATATCAACAGTAGGCAATGGGTCAACCTTGGACCTTGTGAAAGCTTTGAAAAACCAAAGTAGAAGCTCCAGTAGATTGGCTAAAAAAATGTTTAAAGTGGTCTATTTCCAAGGCTATTTCAAAAAGAAGAATCAGGGGGGAAAAAAGAGAGAAAGAAGAAAGAACTCAAGGCCACAGGAAAACAGACTGGGCACACTGTTTAGTGTGAGTCTAATTTGTCCCTTTCTGAACTGTGCATCCCAGCATGAGGTTAAGGGCCCACACTGTAGAACCAGACTGTCTAGGTTTTGAACTTTAAAGAGGTTGGACACCTTTCTTCACCACCACTCTCCTCTGAAAAAAGGAGCTCGTCCTATCTACCTTCTGAGGAACTTGTAAAAACTGAACTAACACAGAAGGATGCGGAGCAGACCTGACGTGGGAAACAGTAGCTTTAAATGTTACTCTGTTAATTTTACGGCACTGTCATGCTTATGTCCAATGTGCTGGCTCGTAGGCTCACTCCTCATGGCCTTCTGTCTTCTCCTTTCCTTTCCTTCTGAGCATTTTCTTTTTTTTCCCTAATTAGTCCTCCAGTTGTTACATCACTAAATGATACAACACACCTTCTACCATAATTAATGGTCAGTAATGAGCAGGGCTGTCTTGGCGCCTCCTCTGTGTAAGATAGAACACTGAGCCTTGATATGGCTTGACCATTGCAATCTTGAACTCACAGTAATATTTTTAATGACCATACTGTCCGCCTCACAAGTGAAAGACATCCTCAGTGTGGACTATGTTCACAGATAAACAGCTCTCTCTCTCTCTCTCTCTCATCTATCATCATCATCATCTCTCTCTCTCTCTCTCTCTCTCTCTGTCTGTCTCTCTCTCTCTCTTTCTCCTTTCCCTCTCTCCCTCCCTATCTCTCCTTTCATCTATCAGTACCTTCATGAATACCCATAAAAAGCAATGAATAGTCGCCCCTGCAAATGCCAGCCCTCATTCTTGCTGGCAGCCTGCTCTGTCCTTCTGCTATAGTTGCTGTCCAGAATCCAGTGCCCTGGACATGGTCATAAAGAGTTTGCTGAAGGACATGCAACTAAAGTGTCAATCCCACTACTAGAGAGCTTCCTCTTTATGATTGCATCCCTTGAGACTACTGACTGCCATTGTGTTCAACCTGAAAAATCTTAACTTTGGAATAAGTAATAACTATTAGGCACTCAAATTTCCTGGATGCACTTTTGCAGCCCAGTGGTTCTAAGCAGGACTGCTACCGGATGTTAGAAACCAACACCTGGGCATGCTGTTGGGGGAACGCAGCAGATGTTCCCTGTGCCTTTCTGCCTCAGAGCCACCCACCAAGTGTGCTCTACTGAGTTTTGGGACAGTACAACAGAGAAATTGACACCATTCTATAGAGAAGCTCTGGGCATCTTTGCCATGAATGCAATGCGAGCTGTATGTACTCTGACTTCAAGGGAAGAAGTGAGCTTCTTCACTTTTAATTTTAGCAGGAATACCCCACTGTTTCAGGAAGGCCCTCTCTCACTGTGCCTCTCAACAGCGGCCTTCTGGGAATGTCTCTATTTGTAGATATTACCTTGGTGGTGGTCTGCCTTTAAGTACACGATCATATCATGTTTTGTGGAGAACTGATATTTGAACATTTTTTATGGAAAAAGCATGCATTATGTAATAAACTATACGTGTACATATATTTTATACAAAATATATGGTGTATATAGTACCTATACCTATAGTATATATTATAATGTCTAGTATATACATGCACTATATAGAATATATACTGTTATAGCATAAACAATGTATGGATGGTTTTCATATCAAAAGCATGTTTTCCATGATGAACTGTGTATGTACACATGTCTTTCTATGTATTGCATATGTAGAACATGTACATATATAGTCTATATAATATCTAGCATATACATATACTACATATTTATTATGTATAGTATTACTGGATAAACTGTATAAATGTGTAGGTTTTCATGTGGAAAAGCATGTTTTTCTGTGAGAAAGTGTGCATGTGTTTATGTATTCATTTCCTGTGAATTCGTGAACTATATTTTTAAATTAACATTACACTGTGGGCTGGGGTGATAAGTAAGGAAAGTGTTTCAAGGACCTAAGTTTCATCCCTAGAACCCATATAAAAACGACAGGCCCTCATATACAAGCTTACTACTAAGAAGGCAGAAACAAGTGGATCTTTGGTGCTCATTGGCCAGCCTAGACTACTTGGTGAGTTCCAGGCCTGTGAGAGACTCTGCCTCAAAAGACATCGCTGTCTTTTAGCACCTGTGTGCACGTAAGCATGCATGCACTAGTACATGTGCATGCACACCCCCCACACACAAATATGTCAGTGTATTGGAGGAAAGCAAGACCACCCTCCAAGTTGATGACTGGCTGAGATGACTCAGGATACAGTGATCTGGCTGTGCTCATGGTTAAACTCTGTCACAGTGAAGGGGCTTGTGGGAAAATGAGCACAGGAGGTGACACATAGTGGGAGATTGGGGAAGTCCAGCTCCCAAGGGAACTCTTCTAGTACAATCACAACGGGTATATCTGACTCCCCTAACAATGCCTTGTAGTAACAAGTGTGAAATGTCCCTCACAAGATTCACAGGAAACCCTATGCTTGTATGATAGGGCTAGTCTGTAGAAATCCTGATCTGGACACACCAAAATCTAAGACTTCAAGAAAGAAAGCAGCCCTCTAGGCTGAAACATATTGTCCACGCTATATAAGTGCTTTAAGCCAGTGTTTTGTCAGGAATTCCTCTAACCAACCACATGCTAACCAACAGTATCCTTGCAGGTGAGACAAACTCTCCCTGGCCTCCACATGTATGCCCAAGAGCATACCCACAAATGGGCATGCATTCTCACTCATTCACATATAGCACATAGGTGTAGCATACACACACACACACACACACACACACACACACACACACACACACACCAGCAGATAGAAAGGTCTAATAGTCTAATTTGGTATCATTGGTTAGCTATAATGGCTCCTTGGCTAACACCATGCTGGGGAACAGAATAGCAACTGCAACAGCCACCAAGCCCAATATGCAGAGACAACAGGTGTGCTGTTTAATTGTTTTCTCATCATGGTGCATATTTCACACGCCATAAATCCCAAATGAAATACCAAAAGAATACATTAAGTTCAATGCTTCAGAGTTTTAAAGGATTTGTGCTGCTTAGGATGGAGAGAATACACATGTATCTGTAGCGGGAATGGTACCTCCATTATTATTAGTATCCCTGAATATGTGCTGTTTATCTAAAAAAAAATGACACTCCAGAAGACAGGTATAACAGTACAAGTCTGTAATCTCAGCACTGGAGAGTCAGAAGGACAGATGCAAATTCAAGGGTCAGTTGAGTTCAGGCCAGTCAAGACTGCATAGTGAGACCTTGACACACACACACACACACACACACACACACATGCACATAAGAGTGCTGGGATGACAAGCATGCACCACCTTGCCTAGTTTATGGGGTGCTGAGAATTGAACCCCGGGCTTCCTGAGTGCTACACAAGCGCTCAAACTGAGCCATGGATGCAACCACTTTCTTTACTGAGACAGGGCCTCTTGCTAGTCTGGCTAGCCCACTGCTCCAGAATCTCCTGCCTGCCTCCTGAGTGCTGGGATTACAGGTGGCCACCATGCTTGACAGGCTTTTACATGTGTTAATGGGATATTGAACTCGGGGCCTCATGCTTACATAACAAGCACTTTACCCTCTTAGTCAACTGCCCCAGACTTGTGAGCCTGCTATATTTAGTGATAAAAGCAACACCTGCTGTAGCACAAGTGTGCCTGTTCCATCTTTCTCTTAAGGGCAGATGTGACAATCCAGAAGTGTGAACTGTGTCATTAACGAGCCTTGTCATAAGCCACTCCACTCCTCATTACCGTGCATTAAATGATTGCAGATGGTCATCCTAGAAGTTCCTATTAAATTGGCTTACCTTGAACACGCTATGTCTCATTAGCCACTCACCTATTAGAGACACAGGAAAGAAGGGTAATTTGTCTATGTCCCATGGGCAGGTACAAGGACAATGATGACATGGATTAAAGACCACTTCACTGTAACTGAGGTAAAGAATGTTGGCTTTAGGACAGCCTCCTGTGTGAGACGCCATGTGTCTCTGGAACTTTCCCTCAGAGCTGACATTTCAAGTTGTCTCAGTCAGGATAGGGTGTGGTGGCAAACAGACACAAAGTTCCAATAGTTTCTTTCCTGGCCATGCTATGTGTCTGTAGTAAGTCAGCAGAAGGGCATTGTACATCCCACACACCAAGACACTGGATTGACAAGCCATGCATCACCTCACACGTGGCAGGTTACTAGAGTAGGAGATAGAGAGCTTCAGGCATGGTGGGCATGGGAGAGAATTACCTCAGTATGGAAAATTCTTTAGATGGAGGCATTTGACTCATACCAAAATGCCATGCCTTGGAGAGAGAGTCATCTGTGACTGTCATACCTAGTCAGTACCCGTCTTCTTACGTCTTTGGAGTAGAGAGAGCGAATACATTCTTTCCTCTGCTGCCCTTTTTTCTTAGGAATATCCCTGTTGATTTGGTTCTGGTTTAAAAGACCTAAATGCACCTCTTCCTTGAGAATTCGTGGAAGAGTTTTGGCTTTGCTGATTGAGTGAGAACAGGCATGGCTACAGATGATTGTTCCTTCTTCTAAACTGGGTGAAAATAAGACAGGCTGTCCAACACCATCTTCAAATGACTTCCATGGCAGCCATCTTGGAATAAGCCATATGTCATCTGTCTTGAAATAAATAGTTCACCAGCCATGTTGGTATGAGCTATGGAGTGATCATGTTAGAACAAGTCCACAGAGCACGACAGAATAGAGGCCACGGGGCGTACATGCCTTGGTTACTGAAGTGCTCTCTAATAACAGACAGACAGACAGACAGACAGATAGAGACTATGAAAGAGACTGCTCTATTCTGTTAAAGTTTCTTGGTGTGTTTCTAATAGTCACCCCTCCCATCTGAGGAAAATAGTCAAAAGTCTTCTATAGGATTTTTCTTCTGTGTTCTTATAAATGGAAAAAAGTTTCTCCAAAAAGAACATTTAATAAGAACATAAAGTTTCTTTCCATGATTTAAAAAAATCTCGGCTTCAAGTCTTATTGGGGTACCTGAAATGTTTATAGAATACAATCTGTTGGAAATAAAATGAAGGAAGAGGGAAAGATTATATGTGGCTCTGAAAATGGTATAAAGCTCCGTAGCTACCTCTGAGAGTACCTCCCCTGCTGGCAATTTCGCAGAATGTCTCTTGAGTTTTTCAAAATGCAAAACTCTTTTGAACAGATAACTTTGGGGACCTGGGAAACGGCTCACGCAGTAAAATGCCTGCTCACATAAAAGCAGCTATGCTTGGTGGCACACTTGTAATCCCCGTGCTGTGAACTCGACAGGCCGTTCTCTAGTGTCTGCTGGCTAGACAGCTTAGACTACAAGGAGAATTCCAGGCTAGTGAGACACTCTGTCTCAAAATGCCAAAAGTAGATGGTTTCTAAAAATGACACCTGAAGATGTTCTTTGCCTCCTAGACACACACACACACACACACACACACACACACACACACACACACACACACACACAAATAAAATAAGTAAACAAAAGGTAAACAAAATTTAAAAAGAGGCCCTTAGCTTGACATATTCAGGCTCCTCTCTGTGGATAGATAAATGTCTCCGCCCTTGTGAGCTGGGTGTCTTGAGCCTCCATGATAACCCTGGGTAACAAGCGGTAACCTCTGTCATTCTCCCTCTTGGTACTTTTCCACCTGCCTTTCCCACCCGTGCTCCTTCTTTGAATTTTTAAGAGAGTGAATGAATGGCACTTCAAAAACTCTGATGAGCAAGTCTCTTAAAAAAAAAAAAAAAAAAAACCCTGTAGACTTCTTGCTCATCTGCACCGTGCTCCCTGGAAGGACGGCTCTCCATTTTATGCCCATGTATTGATCTCGCATACCCTTCTCCGGTCCGTCTCAGCTTTACTTCCTACGGGCGAAGGGTGAGAGGCAGATAATAGTATTAATTTTCCAGACATCTGCACATGTTTAAATGGCCTCTTGAAGTCTGCCCACGGTTGCTCTGTGAGCCCACCACAGGGCTAAAATGCCATTAAGATATAGATTGCAACGATAGATAACCATCATAGCTGTGGTGTTCACTTTGGCAATGAAAAGAAAGCCAATTTATTTCAGCAGAGATTCACACTAATCCCTGCCCCTACCCAGCCAGAGCCAGTGCCTCTGGGTTTCAGAAGTAAATGGTAGGTCTTGGGCTTGCTGAGTCCACCCACTGCTACCCAGACATTCAGGGAACCAGTGACACAGTCAAAGGGCTCTGATGCGACAAGAAATGGAGGATTGAAGAACACAAGGAATTGGAATAAAATCCTATTAGTTTAAAGGCATGGACTATTGCTGTTAGAACAAAAGGCCTATGTTCACTTTATCTGAATGATGTATGGGGGTTGTGTGTGTGTGTGTGTGTGTGTGTGTGTGTGTGTGTGTGTGTGTGTGTGTGTGTGTGTGTGTGTGTACACGAACCCCTGGAGGCCAAAAGTGGACCTGAACTCCCCTGGAGCTGGAGTTACAGGCTCTTGTGAGCTTCTCACTGTGAGTGCTGGGAACTGAACTTAAGTCCTCCGCAAGAGCAGCAGATGTTCTTAATTGCTGATCCATCTCTCCAGCGCCAGTGTAATGGTCTAAAACACAAAATCAAGGAAACCAACTGCAGTTGTCCCATCCTAGCCACAAAATATGGGTTTCAAAGTTCTCTACAAAGATCAAAATATGCAGATGCTCAAGTCCCTTTTATAGAATGATTTTGTACTTACGTATAATGTGTATACATTTTCTCTTACATTTCAGGTTTCTTTAGGTTATTAGTAATAACTGATACAGTGCAGATTCCTTGTACACAGACAGTACATTATTAGGGGAGAGTAGGGATGGGAAAGGTCTTTGCATGTATCATACAGAGGACATTTTCCCCCAAATAATCTCAAGCCGTGGTTGATTAAATTCATGGATCTAGAAGACTGGCAGTATCTTGAGGAATATGGTTACCAAAAAATATTAAAAGCCACATGACACAGTAAGATGTGCTTCATTTTTATTACAATTTTATTTATGTGTGCATGTATGTCCAGATGTGTGTATTTGTCTCTGTATCATTGTGTGACTGTATTCCACTGAGCCCTTGTAGAGGTCAGAGGACAACTTGGGTTAGTCAGTTGCCTCCTACTGCCATGTGGGTCCTGAGAATTCAACTCACATTGTCAGGCTGGATGGCCAGGGCCTTTGGCTAAGCCATCCTCTGGCCTAAGCTGATAGAGGAATGTCTGGCGTTGTTTTTGTTTGTTTGTTTTGAGGCATGGTCTCACTATGTATTCTAGCCTGGCCTTGAATTTTAAAATCTCTCTTTCCAGTCCCCACTCACAAGTGCTATGAGTATAGGCGTGCATCAAGATTCATAGCGCGAGCATAGTTTTGATAGATGTGTGTGTGTGTGTGTGTGTGTGTGTGTGTGTGTGTGTGTGTGTGTGTGTGTGTGTGTGTGACACTGAGAAATGTTTTCAACTGTAGTTTGGTAATGTGTCAAGGCTTCCTGCTGGAGACAAAGGCACAGGTTTGTACAACTATAGTTTGTTGTGTATGGCATTGCTGAGGGATATGCTACATTTTAGTTCAAATTTACTGAACTTGAAGAGCGTTTCCAGTTCACAGATGCACTGGAGGCTAGGCATGAGCCACGGGCCTCCTATTTCCTCAGAGGGACTTGGGAGGTGACTCTGCAGGTACAGACAGTACTTGCTGCACATGCATGGGTACTAGTCAGGGCTCTCTAGAGCAGCAGAACTTCCGTAATGAGCCCCTCTATCTATCTCGAAAGGGATTTCTTTTCTGGGTCCTTATGTAGGCTTCCAGCAGACAGTGTGGCCCAGTTTAAAGGTGTGTCTTTTCCCAGCTCAAGATCCATCTGGATTAAAGGCGTGTCTTCTTACCGCGAAGGTGGATCTTCTTACTTTACATTAAGCAAAAGTCCCTCAGAGTGTGCCCTGCCCTTTTTGGGTTTTAGTTAACTCCAGATGCGGTTCAGTTGACAACCAAAAATAGCCATCACAGCTTGGGTTCTATCGCAGCAGTAGAGAAATAACTAAGAAGGGTCCAAGAACAGCAGTGGCAGGGTGGTTTATCTTCCTCTGTGCTGAGCTACCTATCCAGGTGCTAGGGCCCAACCAGTGTACACCTGTGTAAGCATCAGCATGGGCATAACCCCTCTTCTTCTTTTATTATTTTTAAGCCATGTGTGTCTGTGTCTCTGTGTGTGTGTGTACATGTATGTGTGTGCATGTGTATGTTTGTGTGTGTGCGCACATGTGTGTGTGTGCAGTCATGCGTTTGACTTCAGGCATCTTACTGTTCACTACTGTGCTCTCCAGGATTCTCTTATCTCTAGCCCCTGTCTCCCTCTAGGAGCATGGGGAGTGCAGTCGTGTGTGCTACTATGGAAAGCTTTGTGTGAGTTCTGTGGATCTGAGCTCAGGTCGTCAGGCTTGTATAGGAACCACTTTACCTGGTGAGTCACCTGGCCAGCCCAGTGCATCCCTGCCTATGGAAAGTGCTTTATTAAAGTTACGTAATGCCATTTCCATGAAGGTATATGCTGTGCTTTGCGCGTACCCAGAACCCCCATGCCCTCGCTCTCTCAGTCCCCTTTGTTCCATTGGACTGTGCCCCTCTCCTTTCATGTCCTTCATAATGTTTCGATGTGAAACTCAGGTCAAATAAATGAGAGAAACTGTGATATTCGTCTCCCTGAGACTGTCTTAATTCACTTAATATGAGTATTTTTCCTCCTGCCTCGTTCATTTTCCAGCACCTTCATTTTTCTTTGTGGTTGAACACTATTCCAGTGTGTGTATATGTGTGTGTGAGTATAATGTGTATAAATACACGTGTGTGTGTGTGTGTATGCACGTGTGTGTATGCACGTGTGTGTGTATGCACATGTGTGTGTGTATGCACGTGTGTGTATGCACGTGTGTGTATGCACGTGTGTGTGTATGCACGTGTGTGTGCACGTGTGTGCGTATGCACGTGTGTGCGCATGCACGTGTGTGCGCATGCACGTGTGTGCGCATGCACGTGTGTGTATGCACGTGTGTGTGTATGCACGTGTGTGTGTATGCGTGTGTGTGTGTGTGTGTGTGTGTGTGTGTGTGTGATGTGTATTTTCCTTATCCATTCTTCTGTTGTTGTCACCCAGGCTGGTCTTAGCTACTGTGTACGGTCCAGCAATAAACACGAATGCACAGGTATTTCTGGCTTTATGCCTTGGGAGTATTTGAGGTAAATACTCAGGAGTGGCATTGTTGGCTCGTGCGATAGGCCTAAGCCCCGGAAACTGCTACACGATTTGACATCTGCTCTTTCAATCTGATACCTAAAACTCACTGACAGGAAAGGAAAAAATGGTTTCAAGGAGGCATGTGACCATTTCTCTTAGGATTCAACATTATTTCTCCCAAGGAACATAGTTTTAAGGGAGAATAAGTTCAAATTAACCTCTATATAAATGTAATTATCAGAGAATCTCTTAAGACTTGAGAAAGTGAGATTTAAAGCCAGAAAAACTTCTTATTTCTTGTAACAGACTAAAGGAGCTGATTTCACTTGTCCCATTACATGGTGATAAGGCAGCGTTTGATAGCAGCAGCCTGTGTGATAAAATGATTATGGCAGCAGAGAGCGAGAATCTAATAAGGGAATTGATCTGCAGATTCCAATTCTGTAAGAGCCATCATCGATCAGCATAAATGTCAATAATGAGATCATATAGAGAGCCGCCTAAATCCTTCACAGGATTCCAGAGTCTGGCAACGGAGTCAAGAAGTAAATGTAAAAAGGAATATAAAAGCCCTCCCAGTCGCTGCCATTGACTGATGGCAGGCTCCAGGCCACTCCAGTGCTAGACGATACAGACCACCATGGTCCTGGAGAAAATGAACAGAAAAGAAGTTATCAACGTGACTTCATATTTTACACCAGTATCATGTGAAAGCAGAGTGATAATTTTATCACACTCAATAATTATGGCCAGACACTGTGGTTCATGGAGAGGGAGGGACAAGAGGAAGCTAATGTCCCTAGTTATTTGTGTGTGAGACAACCAGGTTTGCATAGTGCTGTGACAAAGGAAATTGTCACTTCTCAGTGTCACTTCTCAGGGACAGATCAGGAAAGATTATATAGTATACTCTGGTTTTCGTTCATCATTTTTTTTATTTTTGAGATTTATTCACTTGTTAATTCGTCTGTTGATTTATCTATTTATTTGTGTGTATGTGCTGGGGAGTGTTTGAGGATATGTGTGTGGTTTTATGTACCTCTGTGCATGCAAAGAAGCCGCAAGAGGGAGTCAGGTGTCTTTATTCAGTCTTCACCTATTCCTTTGAATCAAGGTCTGTCTATAAACCTGGGGCTTGCACTTTCTCACCTAAGCTGGAAGCCAGCAGGTCCAGGAATACTGCTGCCTCCTGTATCATAGGAGCTAGGATTACAAGCACGTACAGGATGACCATCTCATGCTATGGATTCTGGGATCAGAATTGTGTTCTCATAATTGTGAATCAATGGTTTTAGCCACTGAGCCATCTCTCCAGCCTCTCATTTACCATTTTATGTTTTGGCTAAGAACTGGTCTCAGCTATGTTATGTTTAGAACCACAGGTAGCAAGATAAGCATCAAGATCAGGAAAACTGGGCGCATTAAGGCATGTAGAGCTGCTAAAGGACAAAGCTAGGGACATGACTCCATTGGTAAAGTGCTCGCAAGCAAACATGAAGACCTAATGTCAATACGTCTGTTTAAAAAAAAATCTGGGTGAGGTGGAATCCGTTTGTAATCCCAGAGCTAGAGAGGCAGAAACAAGAAGACTTCTAGTATTTGCTGGCCAAACACCCTCAGTCTCCTTAGCAAGCTCTAGGTCAATGAGAGATACTACCTCAAAACTCATCCTCTGTCTCCTTAGCAAGCTCTAGGTCAATGAGAGACACTGTCTCAAAACTCAAGGTAGATAGTGTCCTAAAAGAATACTTACATTTGTCCTCTGGCCTCTGCATGCACTAAAACACAAATCCATGTGCACCTCTGTACACACAAATGCACACACAAACACATATGCATGGACACTCATACATGAGCAGAACAGGAATGCTGTGTGGGCAAGCAGAGAGCAAACATACTGGCTGTGCCCATTTCCATGGGGCTCATCTTGGCATGAAGTCAGCATTTGCCCTTAGCAGAGATTCCTCCAGTAATTGCTGAGAAGCAGCGTTGTGCGAGACATGTATGCATAGCCCTCTGTGGAGACAGGAAAGGAAAAGTATTGAAATAGGCAGGAGTTTAGAAGAGGCCACTCCTGACATTTTCATAGGAAAGAAACTGTGACTTGGAAGCACTGCTTTAGGGACTGAAGAGATGGCTCTATGGGTAAAACATATGCAGTGTTTCCATGAGGACCAGAGTTTGAATCCCCGGAACACATGTAAAGCAAGGCAGAGAGACGCATGTTAGGGATGTGGAGACAGAAGAATCCCTGGAAGTTCACAGGCAAATCTGGAGATTGCTATGGTGAACACAGAGACACGGCTTCAAACAAGGTAGAAGGCATGGATCAACACTAAAAGTTGGCCTCTCACGTCTACATGCACTCTGTGCCACACTCGTGAATGTGCACACACACATGCATGCACACATTATACATGCAAACATCATACATACACACAAACTATTTTTAAGTGCTGTCTTTTTCTTCTTCCCTCATAGTTATATTTGTTCCAGCGCAACTGGACACCCTGCCAGTGACCACCTCATACTTTCTGGAATTTTCCTAAGAGAATGAATTTTTAGTGGAGATGTTCTTCTCTTAAGAAACTGTTTGGGGTCTTATTTTATATAAGTAAAAGAGGATATGCATTTGACTCTGAAACTAATTGAAGGTAAATAGAATTTTAAAACAGAAGAAGGCTGCTCTGCTTCTGCAGCTGTTGTGTTTGGGGTGAGTCAGCTGATAAAGTGCTCGCTATGCAAGCATGAGGCCTCAAGTCTAGATCTCTAATACCAACATGAAGGCTGCCCATGGTTTGCATGTCCATAATCTTAGCTCAGAGAAGGGAAGACACTAGAGCTCATTAGCCGTCCGGTTTACCCAATCAGTAGGCTCCTGTTTCAGTGAGATATCTTGTCTTAAACGATAAGGTAGAGACTGAGAGCGGAAAACACCTAGGGCCAACCTCTAGCTTCTGCACACATGTGCACATACATGACACACACATGTGATGTTTATGTTCAGATTCAAATGTCTATTCTTATGGCCAGTAAACTCATAATTATGAGTTATTGTTTTCTCTAATAAAAACCAAATCCAGTTATGGCCGGGGCTGGAGTCATAGGTGTGTAGTCTGTGTGTTCCACATGGCACTGTTGTTGAGTTAATGCTCAGCTCTCACTCTGTTGAGATTCTGTACAAAGGTCTCTCTGCACTGGGCCTTGCAAATGATGCTGATGGTCTTTAAAATAGCCAGCATCTCTCCAGGACCCAGTACACTCCGGGTATCTTGTCTAAGTGCCTCCTCCTTCTTCCAACGTTGAAAATGCCACTGTCCTTTCTTGACCTTCAAGTGGTCAGTAAGTTCCTGAAGCCAGCATTGTTCTTACTGTTTCTAAAGGAAAGACAAAGTAGCTTGTTTTTGTTATACAAAGTGAGGCAGTAAACCCGAAAGAATGGTGCTCAAGCCCACATGTCTTCCCCAACTTTCCTGGATATGGGTGTCACAAATGTGGAGACAAGCTAATTCGGGGGCCTGTGCTAGGGTTTTATTCTGAATCTTTCAGAGCTAACTTTGTAGTTACTGTTCTTTGTGTTTAAAATATGTCAAAGTACTATAAGGTTGTAAGCCACAGAATTCCAGTTGGTAGGACAGTGAAATGAGCCATGGCTGTTGACCCGGGATTTAGCTTAGTAACCCATTTAGACACTGGGTGACACCGTCCGTGACTCAGCCATTTAGTTTTTTTAATACATAATTCACATTTTACTGAGTGAGTAAAGTTTGATATACTCAACTTAAAGACTGCATTACTTCTATACTGTTCGATCAGTAGAAATAGATGCTGCGTTATAGTGTCAGCAACACAATAACCAGGCAGGGTGGCATTTCGGTAATGCGACACTGGCGTGGGAGAAGCAGGAGAACCAAGGGCTCAACTCCTCTTCAGCTGCCTGTTGAGACTGAGTCTAGTCTGGGACTAGACTAGTCTAGTCTGGGACTATTTCCTAAAAAGCCAGAAATAAACTTATGAAAAGAAATTTGCTTCTCACATCAAGTAGCTAAAAAATTACAATAGAAATATATATATATATATATATATATATATATGAAACAGCTGAAGCCTCTGAAATCATTAACATGGAGCAATCAAGGAAAAATATTTATAAGCTTCACCACGCAGCCTGAGACAAAACACTATTGTCTTTAAATGCAGCTGATTGCCAGCAAGTGTTCAAAGCAGAGCCTTAATTTTATCATCTTAATTACTTCTTGGGAATTTTAATTTCTCATAGTTGTTAAAATAAGTCTGAGAGCAGTTTATTTTTCTCTCTGGGCTCATTTCTTTGTAATAGTTATTTATAGATCCATAACCAATTCCTTTGAAAAATAAGAACTCACTTTCAGCAGCCTCTGAGGTCGAAAACGCTGCCCATGATACAAAATGAAAGAGGAGCTCAGAGAAAGATTACTGTGCATCTTGGAGGAAAGTTTTCATCAAAGCAGTTTATGAAAATTAATAAATCTTTGGGGATTTGTGAGTATGGAATAATTTCAGGATTATGGTAGCTAGCAACTGTCTCAGAAGAAAATGGAGAGATTATGTTATTTATATTTATGCATTGAATATCTACTTAATACCTCATGATTTCCACCCTAGGGGATTAGGAATTTCCCTTTTGACCTTCCTGCACGCCTGGTGCACAAACACAGTGTTTACTAACTGCAGACCAGTGTGGTGGGAATTAAACGCAGTGTGCTTGTAGATTTGAAGGAAAAACAGTGGAGCTAGTTTATGTCTCGTGGAAGATCTGTGTGGTTTGCTCAGTTTGTGTGTGTGTGTGAGACTGTGTTGGTTGGTTATGTGTGTTCGCGTATAGGGAGTATATGTACCTATGCATGTCCATGTAGACACCAAAGGTCAGTGTCTAGGGTTTTCCTCACTGGGTGCCCATTTTGTTGTTCAGTGAGTCTCTCACTGACCTGGAGCTCATCTATTTGCTTAAATTGGCTGGTCATTGAACTCCAGGGATAATCCTCTTCATCCTCCTCCTCCTTCTCTTTTTCCTCCTCCTCCTGCTCCTCCTTGTCCTCTTTCCCCTCTCCTCCTCCTCCTTTTTTTCCTCCTCTTCCTATTCCTCCTTCTCCTTCCCCTCCTCCTCCTCCTCTTCCTTCTCCTCCTCCTTTTCCTCCTCCTTCTCCTCCTCCCCCTGCTCCTCCTCCTTCTCCTCCTCTCCTTCCTTCCCTTCTGCCTTCTACTGTCCCCTCCCCTGCCCCATCCTCCTCCTCTTTGTCTTCTTTCTCAGTTACTCCTACCTTCTAGAGTCACAGGTTGTGCTGCTGTGCAGTCTTGGGTGCTAGAGATGTGAACTAACGTCCTCATGCTCACACAGCAAGCACTTTCCATGAAACTGTCTCCCAAGCCCTTGGCTGATTTCTGATGCAATTACAACTCCTCTTCCACCAGGCAGTCTTTGGTCACATTGTGTTCTTGCGTTTGTTCCACTGACGACATGGTGGACTCTTTAGAAAGAGGGGTAGCTGGGAAATCCAGAGGATTCTGAGTAGAAAGTCTGGCATCCTTTCTGTCTCAGTTTCTCCTGATAAGCCTGAAAAATTTTATAAATTTGATATTTAAATATAGAATCTATTTTGCAAATAATAGGAAAAAGTAAAAATCAATCCTCTCGACTTGAATCCTACACAATGGTTAGAAGCTGCCGTTTGCCAAGAAATGATTTAGCCTCCTGAAACATATTTCACAGCTAATCCTTTAATGCCTGTTTTACATATTACCTTCCCACTGTTAATACTGAACAGTATTGTATGCTAGTAATTCCATGCCCTATATTTCAAATTGCTATTAGGAAGTCACATAAATAACAATTTTCAACTGCCTGTTTATAATATCATAAAGCATTTCTTACCATGAGGGTAAAGGAACAGTGGATTTTAAAAATTACCTTGGGGACAAAGCTGCAGGGAGGCTGTGCTGCAGACTTTCACCAACAGCAGGCACAATGAAAGAGGAAGTAAAGTTTTGATAACCTGATCATGATCAACTTAGTGTGACCCATCAAGATAAGGTAGGCAGTGAGCATTCACTGAACATGTACCCAGCGTGGCTGTGTATGGCACACACCTGCACAGACGCTGTAAGAGTAGTGAGACGCCAGCAGTTAAGTCACCTGATAAAAGGGGGCTTTCTCCTCCTTCTCCCCTCTTATTCATCCAATGAGGCCTAGATGTTCCTATGCCCCCACACTTTTTTGATGTTTTGACTGGAGGCCTGGCTGTATAGCTCAGTTGCTACAGGGCTTGCCTAGCACGCACAAAGCCTCAGGTTCAATCACCAGGACTGCATAACTGGCTATGACGGCACACACGTGCCGGAATAGGACTCAGGACTTGGAAACAGGGAGATCAAAAGTTCAGAGCCATCCTCAGACACACAGTAAGTTAAATGAATGTGTAAGATCCCGTCTCAGTTTTAAAAATGACTAAACTAAGCCATGTCTAATTAGTGTTGGGGTATTTAGGACGCAGTTACAGGAGATGGTCAGGGGCTCATAGGTGGCTCAGTGCCTTTTAAAAGAGGACACAGGGAGTGTCCTCTTCCTTTCTGTCTCAGGGGATTACAACAAGATGGCACCCACTGTGAACCAGGAGACAGCTCAAACATTTTAACCTTGGTGTGAGTAGATCACATGGCCTACAGAAAAAAACTTTATTCTTGGTTGAACCACTTGGGTAGGATGTTGTCCTGATTAGGCTGAAGCAGCTGCCTTGTTTCACAATGATTTCATGTTTTTTAAAGCGTCTTCTGTGGTTTTGAGAATTCCATACATGTATACAAGAAAATCTAATTATTTCCATCCCTCACATCCTCATTCTACCTTCTTCTCATCTTCCTCCTAATATGTCGCCCTTCCAGCCCTATACGTCTTTGCTTATAGCTCACTCCGAATAGTGCTGTCCTCGCGCGCCTGGGTTTGGAGCCACCCATTGGCACGTGGAAACCTTCAGTGGCCCAACCCTCGAAGCAGGACAATCTCCGTCCCCCAGCAGCTAAGCATTTGCTGAGCAGGGCCCTTTCTCCAGTAAGGGGGTGGTGGGGCCTGGAAAGCACCTCTCCCGTCACTGTCAGAATCTTGGCTGGCTTCCTCTAGTTCCCGTTTGTAAATCTCAGCTAAGCTAACACTTAGCCATGACTGCTGAGAGAGGAGCTCTGTCCTGCGAGGAGCTAGTCAGTGGCCTTCAGTGAGCACCAGGTGCCAGGGACCATGTTATCACTGTACATGAGTAGGGAAGCCTAAATAAAGCCATCTGGAGGAAGAGAATGTGCTGTTATGGGGATTAGGCCATCTGAGTCTGAAAGCCTTGACCTCAGATGACATAAACACTCCTGGTCTTCCTTTTCCTTGTCTGACTAGTGGAGGCGGTGGTATTCAACGGTGATGGTGACAGTAAGGATTTAATTTTAAAAAAGAGTTTTACGAAAGCTAGCACACCTAGAATGTAGTGAGCATTCTCTGTGTTTGCTACTGTTCAACTTAGTTTCGTGTTTCAGTGAGGGCCACAGTCATGAGCAAGATTGTTCTTCCTTGGGGGGAAAAAAATGGAGAAATAGTAGTCAGTAAAACTAATCATAATGTATGGTGACTAGGGGGCAGGGGACATTTTCTTTGGTGCTGTGGGTACTAGTAAGTCGCCTATGTTTCTGTAAATAGCCATTCACCCACACCTCTTAAGCAACATTAATGAAGGCCGCTGAGCCACACACACAAGACATGGACGTTCTGGGACTCCTTGGGAATAGGAAGGGAGTCAGCAGGAGTGGGAGGGGACAAGGGAAGGTGATAATGGGGTGAATTTGGCCAAATACATTATATGCATGTATGCAACTGACAGTAAAATCACTTTAGATATAATTAATAAATGCCAGTAAAAAGAACCTTGTCTAACAATCTTAATATAGCAATAATGGTAGTAAAATAGCAATAAAGTATCTTTTATTAAATGAATGAACTGTGCTTGAGTCTAGACAGCAAAGATATACTGGATTTGAAGATACTTTTTTAATTCTATGCAGTCCGTTTCATTGTCTAATTAATTTATATTGTTATTTTAGTAAATTGTCCCTGACAAACCATCATTAAGTAAATTTAATTGAGTAGAATTACAAGCATGAACTCTATAATCAGGCTTCCTGGGCTTCAAGTATTAGTCATGAGACCTCCATTCAGCAAGAAGACATTTTAACTCTCGGATCAGTTTCTTCACCCGAAAGGTGGGGTTGAAAAATAACAGTTTAAATCATCTAGGCAGAAAAAAGAAATCACCATGACAACATAATTCATCTGGTAGGAATGGACCTGAAGCATAAGCTTAGCATTTTAGGCTGAAATAAGCAACTTTTATGAGACCTGTTTTGTAAAGGATACCAACGGGATTATTAATACCCATCTGTCATAGGAAAGGCGAAGCTGGGTGTTGGAGGTTCTGTTCAGATTCAGACAGGATGCAGACCCCAGAGAAAAGCCCAGCTTCGCTTGTCTTAGGATAGACACAGCCCTGTGACTTAGGACAACTCCCTGGGTGTCTGTCATCTTAGCTTCCTGTTCCCTAAAAACTAAGATAACAACTTCTTCCACATAGTAATGTGGTCCTCTATGAGGTAAACTTAGGCAAAGCACTTCATACAGTGCCTCTTCCCCCCCAGAGCAGGAGGTAACTTATTTCCTCCTAATAAATGGTACATTAAACTCCAGGGACTACCAGTGTGGTTTCCATTAGGTCTGGAAAAAAAAAAGAAAAACATTTGTCTTTTCTCCCCTTCTAATCTGTGTAGCTTAGTGAAATCTGAAGGGAAATTCAATCTCCAAAATATAAAAAGCAAAAAGCTTCTGGAAAATGAGGACTTTTCAAAACCAAAACGTGATTAAACATGCAAAAAAGCAGTGTAGATAATTTTACGGAACAGCAGGGGCGATTGGGAGGCACTTATTAAAGAACCTGTTAAAGTAATTAGCGATAAAAATGGAAATTTGAGGCATTTCTGTATCTCTTAGATCCCAGAATAAGTTCAAGCTTCGCTGAGTCACTTCCTCCTTCTGATCTGCTTCAAAGACAAAGGGGATGTTTTGGGAGGACCCAGGGCAAACCTGAGCCACCTTCAGGAAGTAGCTCCCTGCCTGTCCCCAGGTCTGAGATGCCAGCCAGAGAAGGCCCAGCCCTCCATCAGATTTTTTGATTTCTTGGATGCTGTTATTCTGAGGTTATACTGTGTCTGAAACATTCCTGATGGGTTTTCATTTTCTTGAAAGACCCTGACAAAAAGATCTGGAGGTTTCCCTCTGAGAGCAGAATCCTTCCTGCACAAAGTTGCTATTCAGGTTACTACTTGCAATACATTGGCATGTGTTGTACACACACACACACACACACACACACACACACACACACACACACACACACACACACACACCCTCCCCAGTCTCTCTCACTTCCCTAAACAACTTTTATTCTACCATTGTTTCTTTGCCAGATAGGGTCTCCCATAACCAAGATTGGCCTCCAACACTCTAGTATGAATTCCAATTCTCCTGTCTCTGCCTCCCAGATGGTGGGATGACAGATATGCACAACCATGCCCAGTGTATGCAGTGTATGCTGAGGTCCTACACAGGGCTTCATGAATGCTAAGTAAACACTGTATGCACTGGGCTACATACCAGCCCCTCTGCCACCATCTTTTTTGCTTGTTATGCCTTTAGAATTATTTAGAAGTTTTTCCTCACCTGTGCAGTTGGACACTTCATTGATCTCATAAACTGAACTATTGACTCTCCTTACATCTCTCATATCGTTCATCAGGATTCTGTGCTCTGTAGAGGCTTCATAAGTGTTTCCTGATGCACCGATGAGTAGAGATTTCCGAGGGGCACTCTAGTGACTGTTCTCCTCCATCTCACCTGTGCTGTGGAGACCTCAAAGAGACTTTGTAGCCACCGAAGGCTACCCTCGGGCAGCCACTAGATAATCAGGCTGTCATGGCAGTAGAGAATCCTGAAGAAGGTTTTGAATGTAGTTGTGGGATAAATTGTGTTCACAAATACTGTAATACCAAAGAGGTAGAAAAGAGGAGGGAAATAATGTCATGCGCCAAGGCATCATCCAAATTGAGACAGAAAACACGATATTCCATGAGGAAACAAGGCTAAACAGTACCTAGCCAGAATGCTCACTTAGGATTGACGTGCGAGGTAAGAAATGTTGTTAGGGAAAAAGAATCATTGAAAACAAGAATTATTGTGATAGACGTTAAGAAATAATTATAAAAATTAGACTCAAGTGAGATCACAACCTGGTGGGTATGTCTGTGGAGTGCCTTCCAGAAGAACATTTGAAAGACATTCTCTCTGCCTCAATCAGCAAGATGGCAAGGTCAGATCATGTGTTTTCATCTTTATATCCCAAAATGGAAAGAAAGGCATAATTAATTAAACATTAGCTTTTACCCAAAAAGATTTTTCTGTCCTGGGCTCAAATTTTTGTGAATCTTAAGAAATGACCATATAATACTCCGTTATATAACATAAAGTTATGTAATATTCAGTTTTATAATAAATTCTTAATGTATTAGAACCAAAACCCCATGAAATGCAAACCCGAGAATCTGCTGCAATGACTCTTTATAGCATTTAGAAAAGCTGGTGAAAATCGTATTTCTGAGAAGGGCAAAAATACAAGTCTAGTATTCGAGTCAACAATGTGAGGGGTTTTGTTTTTGTTCTGTTTGTGTGCCTGTGTGTTTGGTGGGGGAAGATTGTCTGATAAGTAAAGCTTCCACACAGAAATTATACTCCTCAGACTAAGCTATTTGGGGTAATTTTATTGAGCTTACTTTGAGCAATTCTTACACATAACTATGAAAATTGCTCTATTACCCTACAGACAGAACAAAGTGTCTTCATCCAGCTATATCTGGTTCACAGCCATATTGGAAACACTTCCCTGAAATATAGCACACAGGTATTTTCTACCTCATACAGTCAATAGGACACTTTGGGATGTTGGCAGCATCAAAAGATACTCAGAGAATGGCCTACAACCTCTCTCCAGGTTTGCCTCTGTTCTGTGGGATTGGAGGATGGAAAGCACTGCACACAGAGTCAGCATAGGGCGCAGTTAGAGCAACAGAAATGGGGCCTTAGAAGTGTGGCTGGAACTGTGAGATGGGATCCGCTCTTTGAAGGGAATGCAAGCCCATTTTACAACAAAACTGTGGCTGAAGTCAGCAGTCACAAGGGGCCAGTAAGAATGTGCCGTGGTTAAGGGTACTCACCACTGAGTCTGCTCCATAGGACTCAAGTAGTTGACGGAGTAGACCAACTCCTGACTAATCATCCTGATTTCTACATATGCACAGTGACACATGTATACCCACCCACAAAGCACACACAAATATACAGATACAATCAATGACTGTAATTTTAAAATTAGGAAAGAAAAACTACTTTGAAAGAAAATAATAATTCAGGATCCAGTTCACTAGATGTGAGGGAGGGTGAGCAGGACGTGAGGGCAACCAACTGATGACACGGAGGTCGGGGCAGGTGTGACACGCAGCAGATCAGCAAGACAAGTCAGGAGCCACTGAGGAACAGCTACCTACTGAGAGAGAGGTGACAGAGAGCAGCTGAACTGTATTCCTGCTTGTGAGTCGGGTGCTGAGCTATGGGAAAAGGAGAGTGGATAGATCCCAAGGCATCCCTGCAGGCCTCCACATTCCATATTCCAGTGTGTTTCCATCTTTAGTTCCTATTCTCATTGCTGTGACAAAGGCAACTCAAGGAAGGAAGGAAAGGTTTGGGTTTTTTTTTTTTTTTTTTTTTTTTTTTTGTATTATCATCATCGTTGTTGTTGTTATTTTGGCTCACAGTTGAGAGTACACAGTCCATCATAGTTGAGAGGGCAGAGCGATAGGCAGCATGGTCACATTATACCATCAGGGAGTGCAGAGGATGAAGGTTGGTGCTCAGCATTCTTTCTTATTTTTTCATTCTCAGTCCAGGACCTCAGCCCAGGACCTCAGCCCATAGGATGGTGCTACTCACAGTGATGGTGGGTTTTCTGAGTTCAACCTTTCTTGGAAACACCATAAATATACCCAGAAGCATGTTTCCATGGTGGTTCTCAATCCCATTAAGTTGACAACAAAGATGAGCATATTGAGAGTCGTGTTGAGGTGGTGGGTGAGGTAGACTTAGCACTAGCCCATATGACAGGAGCAGGCCATCTGACTTTGTAATTAAGACAGGAAATCAAACACCTATGGGAAGAGAAGCCCTGTCTTTCAGCTGAGAGAGTTTTCTCCAGAAATAGAGGAAGAGAGCAACTCAGCTGAACATAAAACAGAAGTTGGGTTGAGCTTTGGATAATTATAATCTCCATCAAGTTAAACAAATCAGGCTGTTAGAGGATAACAGTTTAAAAATATCATTCCTAGGGCTGGAGAGATAGTTCAGGAGCACTGATTGCTCCTGCAAAGGACCTGACTTTAGTTCCCAGCACACACATATGGCAGCCTGTAACACCAGATCCAGGGAGATCCGGTACCTCTAGTCTCAGAGTGCACCTGCACCACATAAACACATACACACAATTACAAATAATAAAAATAAACCTTTAAGCATATTAATATCCACCCTCTATTTCTGAACCTAAATATCCTTATTGGTGGAGCCCATTATTCTGATGTATCCTATGCTTGTTATTATGTGCAGATATTTGTCTCTGTGTGTGGTACATGCATGTGTGTGTGTGTGTGTTTGTGTGGATGCACTTGTCCATGTATGCATGTGTGACAACCAGAAGTTGATATCCAGATGTGTTCCTTTACTGCTCTCTACCTTAGTTTTATTTTTATTCTTACTGTTTTTAATGTGTGTGTGTGTTGTATTGTGGTGTGTGTGTGTGTGTGTGTGTGTGCGTGGTGTATTGTAGTGTGGTGTGTGTGAGTGTGTGTGTATATGGCCTGTGAGTGTTGTGTGTGAGTGTAATGTGGTGTGCTATGTGTTGTGTGTGTGTGGTATGGTTGAATATATGTGTCCAGTGTGTGTGTGTGTGAATGTATGTGTGGTTGTGTGTGAGTATGTGTGTGGTTTTTATGTGTGGTGTGCTGTGTGTGTGTATGTGGTGTATGCTTCTGTGTGTATGCATGTCCACTTTATTCTTTTCACAGTGGTTCTCTTACTAATCATGGTTCTCACCATTTCAACTAGACTTACTGGGCAGCCAGCCCAGGGACCCTTATCTCCATGTCTACTGGTCACGGGATTGTAGACATTCCCTGCTGTGTGCCCGGCTTTCTGTATGGGCTCTAGGGACCAGAACATTGGTCATCATGCTAGTGTCTGCTGAGCCATCTCTGTGGCCCCAGACTCCTCTCTTAATGAAGTGAGGTTGTGTGCATGGTTATAATGTTGGACTAATTGTCTTAAGGAATATGAATGAGGAAATGGCGCTCATGGCTGCATTATCTCTCTGTTTTATTGTCTTTGTTTTACTCTAAAGCTAAGCCATTAACTTCTGAAATCCTAGCAGGGAAATGTCACACCCTCCTTTCCAAACTTGAGGAAGTATAACAATAAAAATAAAGCTGTTTATCACTTTCTTTCTGTGGTTCGGCTAGTACAGTTCCCAGGGTTCCGTAGACTTCTCAGATGAAGAGCTCAGCTTTGACCTCATCTTCTACCACTAAATAAAGTCGTGGTGTCTTCCTGGCCCTGGCAATCACTACCTTGAAGTTAAGACATCATCATGTACTGATCCCAGACCTAGAGGCAGAATTCTGTTCAATGCAATAAGCCTTCCGTGAGCGTGTGAGAGCTGCGGCATGGTAAATAATGGGAGAAGTGTAATGGAAAACTCTGGCCCTCCAGCCTGGCTCTGCTGGCTCTGATCTGCACTCTCCACAGCCATCATTAACCACACAGCTGCACAATGAGTCCCTGCCACTCTCAAGGGAACACTCACCTTGATCCCACAAGATAAAGGGCAGCCTGCCCTTGACACAGTCTGTTGAAGGGAACATTCGTAAGCCATGTCTTACAGATGCAGAACTGTGCAGAGCTGCCTGAGGACTACTCCATGTGAGTGCACACACACACACACACACACACACACACACAGAGAGAGAGAGACAGAGACAGAGACATAGAGAGACAGAGACAGAGAGAGACAGAGAGAGACAGAGACAGAGACAGAGACAGAGAGAACTGATCTGATGTGCAACTTGGATACTAACTGCCCTTACATTGCTAGATCCTTGAGTCTTCACTTGGTATTTATTGCTGGTCCGAGTGTTGTGTCTTCGCTGTGAGCTGTGATACAGCTTAGCTCTTCAAGAACTTCTCCACTCCCACTCCTGCACACAGTGACTGTTGTTTATCTCACTGCAATAAGGCTGAAATTTGTAGTATAAGAACTCACTTTGCTCTGCTGATATGATTGTATGAATCTATAAATGTGTGCATATGCATATACACACACATACATACCTATATATTGTCCTAATTATTAACTGACAACTTGAAATACCCTAGAATCACTTGATTAAAAAAATAGTCTTCATGAGTAATTGCCTTTCTCAAGTTCATCTGTGGACATTTCTAGGAGAGATTGTCTTGATGGATAAAGGATAGCCCAGTGAGCTATGAGTGGTACCATTTCCTGTGCAGGTGATCTTGAGCTGTATTAGAAGGATAGCTAAACATAAGCCTATGAGCAAGCCAGTTAGCAGGCCAGACTGTGACCTGGAAGTAGAAGCTAAATAAATCTCTCTCCTGAGTTGTTTTTGGTCAGAGTGTTGTTTATCATAATAACAGATAGGAAACTGGAACATATACATCTGTACATTTTTATTGAATATCTACTTTGCATACTGCCAAGTGTTTATCTTAGATGAGAGAAATATCAGCCGGGTGAATGTTATTTATGATAGCTAATGAACCTCAGATGAGTCACGGCTCAAACATGACAGGCATTGTTCCTCTCATGTGAATCCAATGGAAGCACTTTTGGTCCCCAAGTGCCTTTCTTCCTGCTGTTGAGTGAGGAATACAACTTGCTTGTACTTGATTGACTCCGTTTCCATCAGCAAGTTCTTGTGTTTGTATTGCTTTCGTATATCCAGTTGAATAGTGGAGAACACTGAGAGAACCATGTAGGAGATGTCCCTGAACCAGAAAAGGAAAGCAGACATCACCAACTCATACTCCATGAGCTAAAACTCCACATGCCACTTTGACAGCTCTATTTGCAAAGGACAATGGGCCTTAAAGTCCACCTGTGTGCCCAGAAAGAAGAGGGTTAAGATTCTATGAAAGCTAGCCATTTTCCCCCTGAGAGACAAGACAGAAATATAGGGCTAGACCTTCATTCTCATGGAACTGATTTTCTGTAGGAGAACAGACCCTAGGATGGGGTCTATTAGAGGAATCGTTCAGGCCTAGCAATGATGTACAGCAGATAATGTGAGAGTATGAGGGCAGAGTGATTTATATGGATGGGAAATCCATCTGCATCAAGGATGGGTAGCCTTTTAGGTGGCCTTGTTTGTAGAGCAGTCCTAAATGTGAGTAGCAAGAGCAGGAAAAGTTTGCAATGGAATGGTGGGTGATAGCATGAACTCGAGAGAGAGAGAGAGAGAGAGAGAGAGAGAGAGAGAGAGAGAGAGACGGTGTGCTGCTGATGCAGTGGGACCAAACTAGAAGGGAGGATGAGAGCCAAAGGTGCTTAGCTCTGCTCTGCATAAATGTGAGGCTGGGAGTCTCTGTGGCTGAGGCCAAGTGAGATCTTGGTTACTTAGATCAGGTAACAGATGCTGCAAGGTCAGTACAGGAAAAAGAGTTTCCTTTCTGGGGTATGCAGTTCTGGGATATAGTTCATTATAGTGGGGAAGTCAAGGTAGAAGGAGTGTGTGTGTGTGTGTGTGTGTGTGTTTCTGTCTGTCTGAGAGAGAGAGAGAGAGAGAGAGAGAGAGAGAGAGAGAGAAGCAGACAGACAGACAGACAGACAGACAGACAGAGAGAGACTTTGTCACCCTTTATATCTAAAACAAAGTGTATCTAGGCAGCTTCTGGATTTCCAGGTTACAGATTAGAAATTTAAAGTGGCTTGCATAAGAGATTGCATCCATAGGGACACTAACAGTGCACATGAGCGATATATAATTGTGATAGAGGATTTGTATCTAATTAGGTAGACTTTATTTAGGATTATGGCATAATGGCTTTAGTTAAATTTTCCATGAGGGTTGGGGAGATAGTTCAGTGGATAAAGCATTTGCTGTGCAAGCGTGAGAGCCTGAGTTTGAACCCCAGAACCCAGGTAAACTGGACACATCTGGAATATCAACACTCCTACAGGGAGTTGAGAGGCAGAAGCAGTAGAATCCATGAAAGATTTGGTGTAGGCCATGGAGAACAAGAAGGCCTTTCCCAAGCCAAGTGGAAGAAGACAATCATGTGAGGCTGTCCTCAGATCTCCACACATGCCACATGCCTTGGGACACATGTTTCTGCATACTCCTTACACAGACACACAGATACACACAGCATACACACTTACACTTGCTGCCTTGACCTACCCATAATAATGCTCTATACCCAGGAACTATGTAGAAAAAAAAAACTTTCTCCCTTAAGTTGCTTTTGCCAGGGCACTCTATTAAAGCAACAGAAGAAAAAAAACTTAAGACAAGTTCCTATCTCAAGGGAATAAATTGACCAATTAGATGAAAACCAGTGGCACAATGCATCATTGAAGAGGGAAGTTTCGACAGCACATATTCGTGCAGTATTTGAAATAGTGACATCATATATCTGAGAAGAAAAAGTGAGGCACAATCATGAACTGAATGAGAAGTTCAGCTATCTAATCTACAGAGGGCTCTTCCCTCAAATCACATGATCTACCACTCAGAAATCATCATTTCTTTTGTTTAATGTCATTTCCCATAACTGGTGCTACTGTTTGCATATTGATAAATGTATCCTTAGGTCTTAAACATATAATTCTCTTGGCACTCTCACAATATCTTAAACCTATATACGGGCAGAGAAAATCTAAGAACATCTTTTTCTTTCTGACTGTAATGAGCATTAATTAGGTACTTATTGAATATAATACACTATGACAGGTTCTGAATAGTTAACAATAGGGGAAATTCTATCATTACCCACAGGAATTCTGGATCCCTGAAAGAACTTGAGAAAGGTATTATAAAAATCATGCAGAATCTGTATCAGTTTGCTAGTTACCTATTGAAGTCTTAGTAGTCTTGAAAACTTTGAAGTTTCATAGCAACCAGCAGCAAGTACTGATGACAGATAGAGAAGGAAAGGATACAGATGTGAAACAAACAAGAAAATTCAAGTTTGAAACTGTTCACAAGGACAACTGGTCTACCTCGTGCAGGGGGAAAAGCACCATTATCATTGCATTAGGATGAGGTATATCCCTGCTACGGTATACATTGTTCACGAGGTATCCTGCAAAGATTTATTGAGTACCTAGCTAACCTAATGTATAGGATTCTCATGAAAATTTACCTTGATGATAGAAATAGATGGATGACAGTCGTTTTAGTGGAACTTGTATTCCCTATGACAATAGGACAAGATGGCCTGCAAGGCCAATCTTGCAACCTCAAATGGTCATACCATTCTCTAGTAGCAGAGAATCTAAGACATTTTTTTTTCACCCTCCCTCCCTCCCTCTCTCTCTCTCTCTCTCTCTCTCTCTCTCTCTCTCTCTCTCTCTCTCTCTCTCTTTCTTTCTTTCCTCCTCCTCTCCCATGTGTGGGAGGAGTTGTGATTTGTTTGTGTTGGGGGGAAAGCATACATTCCACAGCTTACATGTGGAGGTGAGAAGATGACCTCAAGTGTTGGTCCTCCTCTTCCACCTTGCTTGAGGCACGGTCTCCTATTGTTCACCACAGGTATGCCAGGCTACCTGCTCATGAGGATTCTTCTCTCTCCATCTCCCATCTCACCATAAGATTATAGAATTATAAATGCTTGTGCTAGCACATTAAGCTCTAAGTGGGTTCTGACGATCCAGTCTCAGGCCTTCACACTCTTGCTACAAGCATTTCAGTCTCTGAGCTCTACCCCTCAGCCCACGGATCAGCCTCACTATGCAACAAGTCCACTCTGTGAGAGAAAGTACTTTTGCCACATTATTTACCCACTTGATTGCAATTTTTTTGATGTCTGAAATCGAAACTTGTGATCAAGACAAACCAGGATACAGATATCAGTTTTAAAATGCCACCAGCCTGGCAGAAACATGACACATAAATCATAGGCTTTATTGTGTTTGGTGTCCACCGAAAAGCCTTAGCAATTAATATAAAGATTAACACAGTGAAGCAACTCAGTGTAGCAGGTCTCCCAAACAAAACAGAAACTTTAAAAATTCACTATATAATTGAATAGCACGTAAGTATGAATGCACAGAATCTTCTGAGTCCCCAGGTCCCTAATGCAATTATTTTCTATTCACATTAATTGTTCTAAGCAGATGAAGCTAATGACTTTCAGTTAAAATGTGTCCAAAGGAAGATTTCCTAAGATCAGTACTGTTTAGATGTAAGGTCACTTTTATAATTATTCGCTTAGCTTTTTAGCCATGCCTGACCATAATAAAATTAACCTTCTATTTTTACTTTCTTAATGAGAACATCAAAAACTAATTTTTTTTACACTAGTCAGCAAATATATTAGGGTATAGATAGTTTTTCTATTACTTATCAATCTTCCAACTAGTACTTTTATGGTGTCTTTCTGAGTGCATATGGAAGTCAGAGGTCCACCTTGAGGGAAACCTGCTACAACAGAGATGTGTTTTGAGACAGAGTTTCTGACTGGGCCTAGAAATGACCAAGTGGGCTAGAGTGGCTTGCTGGTGAGGCCCTGTGTTTCTGCTGTCTGTATCTCCCCAGCTCTGTGATTATAAAATACACCACCACATCTATCTTTTAAATGCTTATTTTCTTTTATTTTTTAAAGATATATTTATTTCTTATTTATACAATATTATGTCTCATGTGTGCCTGCATACCAGATGAGGGCACCAGACTTCATTGTAGGTGGTTGTGAGCCACCATGTTATTGCTGGGAATTGAGCTCAGGACCTTTGGAAGAGCAGCAGCCAGTGCTTTTAACCTCTGAGCCATCCATCTCTCTAGCTCCCTTATTTTATTTTTAAAAGATTATAATATAATTACATCATCTTCCCCTTTTTTTTCCTTCCTAAAACCCTCCCACATACTCCTCTGTGCTTTCTTTCAAGTCATAGATACATTTTTATGAATTGTTATTGTATATATATATATATGTATATATCTATATGTCAGTACAAGCTACTCAGTGTGGATAATGTTACTTTATGTATGTTTTTAGAGATGACCATTTGGTATTGGGTAATCAGCTGGCATGTTCTTCCCTGGAGAAGACTCTTTTATATGAGTCCTGGAGCTCGAACACAGGTTTTCACGTTTGTGCAGTACAACTGTACTAACTAAGCCATCTCCCCAACTCTCTGAATCTTTTTATTCTTCTTCTGAGAATTATCCCAGGCAACCTGTCAGACTGTAAAATCGTGACTGTTGTCTATAAAATGCAACTTACAAACACAGAGAGAAAACCAAACTTGCATGAGTTCTGACATGTTTTCTCCTAATGGGACATATCAAACTCTTTGGAAATCGATTGGTCCAAAGTCAGATTTTGAAACAAAGAATTAGAGTAATGCTACCCAGCATCTCTGCTTGGTTTCCACCTTGGCAACTTCACTCACATGTCATAGCTCTCTCATCTGGAGATTTGCTCTCTGAGGCAGGAGGAAGCCAGAATCTGACACCATCATGGACAGATACTGAGGCATGGATGAGTCTCTCAGCTGTATTCAAGGAATGTTGTTGAGGTTGTTTTCTGCCTTCCATCAACTCTCATGTCACAAGCAAACCACAAGATACACCTCCAAAACATCCTCAGGCAGAGAGTAACACCTTCCTTTCTTGTGCTCGCTGAAATTCAATAACGTGTTCCCCTGTTGATAGAGTAAGCAGGAAGTGTCACTCTCTGCAGAAGTGTCGTAAATCTTGGCTTTGTCCACAAGATAGCTTTTTGAGTATTGATTACATATCAGAGTCTCTGAGTAATGGTCAGGGGGCTTTTCATTAAAGCCCACGTCCCATATTATCTCTTCTACTTTTATGATCTATTATGTATGATCTTTTAAAAATTCATGGGCTCTGTAGTTTTCCCCTGTAGTTGGGTTTAGCTTTGTACTTGTGTGGTAAAGTTTTAACAACCATGGCTTTTAACTCCTATTGGCCTTTAAAAAGTCACTTAAAAAACACAATACCCATACTGAAAAATATTAAGCTAATGAATGGCATGAGTAGTCACGGGTAATTAGACTTCTATTTTACCATATAGTTTTTTCAGTTTTCAGATAATATATTCCATAGCTAATATAAATATTCTCAAGTTAAATTGGAGTGACATTTCAGTAAAATACTGTCATTTTCTACATTTGCAAGGGCCTCTCGGCCCCTGATCTATACTGTGACCTTAAGATTATGAGTCTTCTGAATTTGTAGTTTTTATTAAAGAAACTCTTTGCTTCAGCCTCTGTGTTTCCATATATCATTAAACTAAAACTGTAGCTTTTGTTTTGCATTTCTCATAGTAAGAATATCAGAGAACCTGAACCATTCAAGTTGGTAATCTAGAACAGAATGCAAAAGACACATTTGTAATAAACAGAGCAAGCTATGAATTTTACCACTTAAATGGATATAAACAAGATGATGTTGGAAAAAAAAACCAATATACACTATCCACAAAGATGGTATTTAATAATTATCATCATATGTTTCTGTTGACAACTGGGCTGAGTAGGATGTGTGTTGTTCTGTGGCACTCTGGTTGGATGGACACTATAACACTATGGCTAAAATTTGGTAAGAATTTTACCCATCTTGTTGCTGAAACACAACAACCGACAAAGGCGACTTAAGAGAAAGATGGTTCATTTGACCTCACAGTTTTCAGAGATGCAGTCCATCAGAGTAGAAGGCATCACTAGAGAGCCATAGTCAGGGTGGGTATATTGCATCCATAGTCTGGAGGCAGAGAACAGACAGGAAGTAGGACTGATATATGACATGTGTGCACGTCAGGGGATATCTTAGCCACAGCCACAGGAAGGAAGACCAAGAAAGCTGTCTACTTGAAGATGTTTCCAGAAGCTTCTATCAGTTGTTCCTAGGAATATTGTATACCCAATTTGGGTCATTGTCTAATTATCTAGTATCTATTATCTCAGAAATTATGTGAAAATTATCAGATACTGGTTGGATCACAAGAGATCTAAAATAAGGTTATTTGTGGCAGATCTATAAATTTTTGGTGTAGTTGAAGAATGTGTGTGTGTGTGTGTGTGTGTGTGTGTGTGTGTGTTCATCAATACCTAGAACTTTTCAAGTCCACCGCACACTTGTGCATTGTTCAGCCTTCACAATTATGTGATGTAGCAGGTGTCTCAGTGATTAAAAAGGGAACTGTGGTACAGAAGAGTTAAGCAACTTTTCTTCCATCTTCAAAGAGCTAGGATATGGAGTAGCCAGGATTCAAGCCTCATAAATGGCCCAGATGTCAATGCTTGACCACAGAACAGCTGTTCCCCGGAGGAGATGATGGCTGGCTGATACCAGCAAACATCAGAGAAGAGCTGACTTCACAGCATGGCAGTAGAATTCTGTGCTGCCTGCCTTTCCAATTAAGCCGTCGGCTGCCATAGTAGGGCGAGTTTGGCGTTTCCCAAATAGAGCATTGGATTTACCTTGGTTTGAGGAGAATTCCTCTCTATCCAGCCTACAGCTATGTTCTCCTGCCTTCCCTACTCACCAGTGTTAGAGATGAAGGTGGGCCCATAGAAATGAAGCTGAGACAGAATTACCTTTCAGAAGAATGTTACTAGGAGAGGTGTAGACTCACAGCCATAGCCCTGAGATTGGAGAACAGTAGGAGAGATAGTCACTGTATGCATTGTGTTAGAATCCTGGATAAAGGGAGCCATCACTCCCTTAAGTTTCCAGAATATTAAGAAAGTTATGGCATCATAGCATAGACAATATGATAGAGTCTTGAAGGGAGAGATCCTTCAATTATATAACATGAAAAGAATTTCCAGTTCTTACACATTTTATTGCACACTTCAGTAGTTCTATCATGGAACTATTAAATCAGAATCTGCAATTGAACAAGACCCCCTCCCATATGATGTGTCTGCACATAAAAACTATGTCTTAATGTACCTCTTTGCTTAATCTCTCCCAGTACTGCCAGCTTCACATGACGTGGGCTGACTTTCCCCACCTCCCTGAAATGTCTTACACAATATCTCTCTCGTCACTCAAGTCAGCTCCAAGGGAGAGCCAGCAGTTATTTCTCAAGTCTACCTATCTTCTACACTCTAGTTTCCAGTCACCTTTAATCCATTCTTTGAAGGGCATATGAACATGAGTAATGCCTGAGCAAGAAGGCTTCTGCTTTCCTAGGCCTAGGCATTGAACTGAACTGTACATACAGGTATAGTTTTGCTAGACAGCGTGCATAGGGGCAGATGGGCCAGGAGTAATCGCATCTAAACTGTGGTACCTGGGAGAAAGAAGCTCAAAAAGTTCCCAGAACCCATGAACAGTATGGAAAGCCATTGGAGGTGTTCCTCCAGTACTAGGTCAGTCCTGCCAGTTCTAGGTCAACTGGCAAGATAGAGGCACAGTTGTTTCCTGCAGAGTGGGTGAATCTCTCAGAAGCTCTAATTAACAGCTGCCACCAGGTAAATCCCATAACAAAGTATGAAAGACAAGGCTAGAGGCACTGGAAAGCATTAAAGTACAAGTAGACGCTAATGTGATGTTTCTGGAAGTTTATATAGGTGTGAACTCTACGTGTCTACTACACTAGCAGAGCCATTGATACCAGGTTACCCTGCAAAATGGAGCCGTAGACGGATAAAAGGATGCAGTTCAGTTCTTAGAGTGCTGATGCACAAGGCCCTGGGTTCCGTCTCCCACATCATACAAACTGAGCATGGTGGTGCACACCTTTAAGCCTCAGGAACTACAGGCGGGAAAATCTGAAGTTCATTCTTGGTGTTGTGGTTTCTATGTGAAATGCTTCCCCCTCCCCGACCCCCAGTGGGTTTGCATGTTTGAACCATTGGCTTCCAGTCCATGGCGCTGTTTTAGAAGGCTGTGGAATACTTAAGAGGTAGAATGAATCTCCACGGAGAAATCCAGTCACTAGGGGTGTGCCTTTAGGCCTATGCCCACTCACATCCATTCTCTCTGTTCTTTGAGTATGGAAACAAGAGCAGCCAGCCTTCAGCTTCCTCCCCCATGTCCTCCCTGGCGTGATGGACTGTGTCACTCTGGACCGACCAGCCAAAATAAACCCTTTACCCTGCAAGTCACTTTTGTCTGGGCATTTTGTCACAACAACAGAAAAAGTAATTGAGAAACTTGTCTACATAGTGAGTTCAAGGCCAACTTGGGCTATATGAAACCGTATCCGGAAAAAAAGAAAATGAATAGTGCTGTTGGCTGGCTACAGATATCTGTTAAAATACAAGAATGGACTTACTCTAACTAACTTCTATCTAACAGTATATAAAGGCATCGTTGGTAGAGAGTAGAATCCAGAAAACTGGATTCTTCCCAAATTTCAGCAGGGAGAAATAGGATATATTTAAAAATCTTGGCATTTTTTAAAAGATTGCTTTAAAAAGAGATTGTTATGCAACAAAAATAAAGTATCTTTAGCAAGGCAGATGAAATGATTGAATGTTACAGTTATTGATTAGCAAGCAAATTAAATGTGCCCTCCGCACACTCTATGGGGGCTCAAGGCTTACTACAAGTACTCTCTCATCTATCGTGGCTACCTGCTAGGGCCCTGGCTGGGGTGTTTCTCATCCCCATTTCAGAGTAGCATTTCTAGAACAATGCTAAGTACTCAGGTACTAACGGAACCCACGAAATGTCAATTTCGTAAGTAAGAGGATTCATACCTCTGCAAGTGACACGAAGACAGATGGCTCCCTACTGGAGAACTTCACAGACAAGGCTTTCTAAAGATAGACTAGAATGAGACGGTAATAGAGCGCTCCATTTCTCCATCAGGATCCGAAATTAATTCAGCCTGTCCAGTCTGCAGAGCTTCATCTGTTAATGCCTGCAAGGTGGCTGTCGAGATGCACATGGGTGTCTCCCACTTTATCTGCCGCCTGCACTTTATGTGGGCCCCCCTAGAATTCCAACCACCTGGGCCTTCTGCGTGAGGTCCACATCTGTGAGGCATGGGGGCTGTTATCATTCACACAGCCGAAACCAGACATAAAAAGTCTTCTGACTGTGACACCTGAGCTTTGTGCCTGCCTGTGGCACATGGTGCCCTACAGGGCTGCGCAGATAGACTGGGTGTATATGGTAGCCAACTTAGAATAACCTCCCAACCAGAGGGGAATGTAGCAGTGATATGGTAGAAGCCACCCACTCTACAAATGAGGCCACTGGGAGAACGCGGCCCAAGACTGCAAATTTTGTAGCAGTATATGACCTGGTTTGTACCATTAAGCTACCCCCTAGTGCTGATGCTCTTAAATCCTAACGCCAAGAATATGTCTTCTTACCATCTGGAGGGTTCCGGGTGTGTTATTGTTGTTTTGCTTTGTTCTGCAATACTGGAGATTGAGCTCTGGATCTCATATATGCTAGTAAAACATTCTCCCACCAGCTGTACTCCCCGCCCCCAGATCTTGCTTTGATATTGATTTGATCTCTTACAGTGTGGCTAGATAAAATGAGAACCTACTGTTATGATAACGATGGTAGCTTGAAATAAGCCCGAGCAGCCTCTGTAGATCAGACACTAACTATATCCTTCAAGTCTAAAACCTCGTATCGCCTTTGCGGTAACTGTTTGCGCTTGACCATACTGCTGCAATTCATTTTAAAGGGGAAGTGTGGCTAGCAAAGCTAAGCAACTTCCCAGGAGCCACGTAGTAAGAAGCATAGCTTGGGGGAGGAGAGGAGGACTTAGCTCAGTACATAAAGTGCTTGCCTTGCAAACCCGAAGACCTGAGTTTTGAGCCCTAAAACTCATATTAAAAGCCAGAAACAAATAATGATAAAAACTACGCATCTTGGTGCAGGCTTGTGATCTCAGTGGTGGGAACGAAGAACTAGGTCCCTGGAGTTCGTTTTCCAGACAGATCAGTCTACTTGGTGGGGTTTGAGGCCAGTGTGAGATTCTTCAAACAAGTCTCCCAAGGAATGACACCCTGAGGTTGTCCTTTGGTCTCCACATGCTTGAGCATGCATATGCTTGCATAACCCTCCTCACATAGGCTCTACACACACACACACACACACACACACACACACACACACACACACACACACACACAGATGTGACAGAGCCAAGGTCTGAGCCTAAGGTCTGTGTGGCCCCCAATCCTGAGCTTCTAGCCAGTTACTCTAAATTCATGGGATGTTGCCTTCTTCTTAAGCCAATATTTTGCTCAGCCCTGTCCTGTTTTACAGGAACACCTCCAGAACGCAAAATCAGGAACCCCTGCCTTGAAACACTATGGCTCCGGGGTTGTCATCCCTGATCACCTCTGTTCTCAAAACAGCTGCAGCAGCACCAGCAGCGAGCTATCGCTGTCAAGCACCTGCAGCGAGTACTCCAGTGGCTCCTCCTACACGTGGCAAGAAAGGAAGCTCCCTGGGAGAAGGGTAAGGCTCCTCCTGGCAGGCAAGTCAGCTTCAGAGAGAGCCAGCCCGAAGAAAATCCTGTTCCAGCTGGAATTTGGTCATGGAGGCAGAGGGGATGGCGCTAAGGAAATGAGAACTTGCTGAATGTTTGCCCATGGACCACGGAGGCCTGCACTAATCAATGCTGTGGGCTCATAAAACACAAAACACAATGGGACTGTACATCATATAATCACAGAGCAGACAGATAAAGTATAGGGATAGGACATAGAGAGCAAGGTTTTGATAAAAGGGGGCAAGAGCTGTTCCTCCTTACATGCCAGCAATGCCTTCCCTGGTTCCTGTTTTATTACTCTCTCTCTCTCTCTCTCTCTCTCTATATATATATATATATATATATATATATACACACACACACACACACACACACACACACACACACACACACATATGGTTCATACATACCTACACGTGAATCTAAACATATATATGATTGGTGCCTATGGAATCTAAAAGTCAGCCTCTGCTGTCCTTCCTTAGGACCTGCCCACATTGATGTTTGAGACACAGTCTGTCCCTGGCTTGGAACTTGAAAGACTCTGTTTGTCTGGTCTGGCTGACCAGGTTCCACCTGCCTCTGCCTCCTCAGCATGGAAATTGCACCCCTAGCTTTTTGTGGGAGTTCTGGGGATCTGATAGCAGGTGGTTCTCATCCTTGTATGACAAGCAATATCCCTAGCCTCTCTCCAGGATGGGACAATCATCCCGGTAGGACACCCTCCAAACTTCACAAAGCTCACAGAGCTGAAACCTCTGAGCAAGCTTCCTTGCATACTGGAACAAGCCAGGTATTCCAGAATAGCTATTTTAGCAGTTCTCCCAAAGTCAAAGGAAAGCAAAGGGCACCAGGATGGAAACTGCCAATCGGAGTATTCAGGGGTAACTTTTCTACTGTTTGGATGAATTTTTTATCAGTGCTTTCAGCACTTTAGAAACCAAGAAAGCTCCAGAACTCATAGACTGTGCTGGTGAGGGAGTAGCTTTGTCATCTGCTGAACCAGAGCTCTGAAAAAGGTTTCCAGCTTGCATTTTGAGGCTATTCCTTTGGACTCAGGCTTCTAATGCAGAACAGAGAGCCAGCTGCATTACCTGAATTGCTCCCATAAGGAGTAGCTCAGAGCTCTGTAGTGGCTGCCAGTGTCCTGGCCACACAGAGCCTGGGACAGTTGTTGGGGTGGTTTTCTTATCTCACTGTGTGCCTCAAAGTTATTGGCTCCCATGCCCCCCCCCCCCCCGCTCCTCACTTTTAAAAAAAGATTTATGTTTATGTGTGTGTATGTGTGTGGATATGTGCACTTGCGTATGTGTGCCCACAGAGGCCAAAAGAGGGCATTAGATCCCTTAGAATGAGAGTTCTGGGTGGTTGCAAGACCCTCTCCTTGATGCAAGTGCTGGACTTAAGTCCTCTGAGAGAGCAACAAGTACCCTTAACTGCGGCTAAGCCCTCTTTTCCACCCCCTTAGCTTCCAGATTTCTCTCCAATGGCCTTTCTTTTTTACTTCCTGTATATTTTATTTGTGTATGTATGTAGAGGTGCATGTATGTATACAGATTTGTGTGTGTGTATGTACGTCTTTGCCTGTTGGCTGAAGGATAACCTCAGGTTGTTCCTCGGGAGCCTTCTACCTGTCTTTCTTTCTCTTTTCTTTTCTTGAGTCAGGACCTCTCATTGATCTAGAACTCTCAGAGCAGGCTCGGCTGGCTGGTCAGCAGATCTCTGGGATCTACTTTTATCTGCCTCAATAGCACTAGAATTAAAAGTACCTGCCAGTATTCCCAGGGCTTTTATTTGGGTTCTAGGGATGAAATTTGGATCCTCATGGTTGCATCACAAGAACCTTATCCATCATTTGGACATTATATGTGTCAATCTTTAAAAAAAAAAAAAACTGTTGGGCACTTTTCTAATTAGGCCAGCCTTTGATATACTAAAGCAATATTTGCCCCGAAAGAGGAGAGGGAAAACACCTCTTAAGACCCTCAGGGACACTCAGATGGCCACCAAGTCATAATCCAAGTGTACCTGTGACAGTTTAGAGCCTGTGACAGCTCACGAAGTATACTTTTAGTTTTTGGGGTCCAGCAAGCTATATCCTGACCCTGGAGACATTTTGAATTTATATTATTTCTGCAGTTTATTCCTGGCATTGGGCATTCACTTAATATTGACTTACATAATAAATCACAAGATTCCAAACAGGAACATATTGTTAAATTATATAATAATAAATGTGTGAGTAATAGCTTTTTGAGCTCACAACTGGTTTTTAAATATCATTTATTGTAGAAACAGAAAGAAAAACTTGTATAAAATTCAGTAGCCTTTCTCGACTGGGAAATCTGGCTCTAATAGATTTTGGTTACTACCATGTGTGGGCCACTCTTAAAAGTGCTGTACAAATAGTAACTTATATAACGCTAATAATATATTTAAGGGCCAGTTTCCCCCATCTCTTTAGATATGCATGTGTGCATGCTGGGTGCACATATGTGTAGGGGTCTGTGTGTATAAGCCAGAAGTCAACCTTAACCAACCCCCACCCGTGTTATTTTGAGACACAGTCTCTCACTGAACCTGGAACTTATCAGTCCAGCTTGGCTGGCCAGCAGCAGCAAGCCCCAAGGATCTGCCTGGCTTTGCCTCACCTCTGCTGGGGTTCTAAGCACATGCCTCCATGCCTGGAATTTTTCAAAGTAGGTTCTAGGGATCAAACTCAGGTCCTCATGTCTACACATAAACTCTTTACTGACTGAGCTATTCTCCAGCCCCAATTTCCCCCAAATTTTAGCTAAGAAAACCAAGGTTCTGAGAATTTAAATATCTGACCCAAGAACATGGCAGTGCATGGTAAGACGAGGCATCAGTTCTAGAACCTTCACTGTGATGGTTCTGTTATTTTGGCCCTGTTAAGTCATACTAACACATAGAGGGCTTATATCTACTGTTGACATGGAGTCATCCCCATGAACACCAACAATCCCTTCTACTAAAAATAAGTAAAATTTACTATTTTCCTGGTAAAAGATAGAAAGGTACTGAGGACATTAAACTCTGCCCTAGCTTCTCAAAAGCGACCTTCAGTCTTCTGTGCAACTCCCTACAAACTCTAGTCCTATTTTGTTAAGCAAAGAATGCAGGAAATGACCCTCCTCAGACTCTGTCCCATGGGGTTCTCGTGCTCCCCTGTGACCCCTACCAACTTTCAAGACTGGTCCACAGCTCTCATGGGAGACTCGGAGAGGAGGGGTGCAGCTTATCTCGTCAGGAGACTGGAAGCCTCTGACTTTTGTGGTATATTAAAATACAGCATGGACAGGCTTTGCACAGGAAGAGAAGGGGTAGGTGGGCGGGGCCTGAGTTTCCCTCTTATGGTAGAACAGATCTGCCATATGCAAGCTCTTGCTGGGCCCTGGCTCCTGACTTCTCATCTCTGCTATCAGTGTGACTCTCGGAACCATGGGAAATCTTAGAGGCACACACTGTGGAAGCTTGTTCTCTGTTCTCTCTAGCATACCCAAGCTCTATTGTAGGATTTCTTCTGATTCCCAGGGGAGCGTTGAATGGTGCGATTTCCTAAAATTAAAGAACGAAACTCCAAGAGGAAAAGGGCAGTGTCAGCAAATCACAACTGCCCCAGCAGCTCCAGACAGTGGAGGGTTTTCTGAAGAAAATAAACGATTGGAAGTCAAGACAAACAAATGTGTGTGCTGGAGAGAGCAAGAGTAAATCTCATGAAAATGCCTTAGATATACTCCAGTGTCCACAGCTTACAAAGCAACTCACTTTCTGTTGGAAGTTGCTGGTCCATTTTAGTGTCTGCATTTAGTTAATACTCAGACTTGTTGACAGGGACTGGCTGGTATAGTGATCCTCTGAAACAGCCATATTTGTTCCTAAAGTCAGTCACCGCTAGTCATTTTGAAAAGGCTCTAAGCAGGGCTGGAAAGATGACCCAGTGATGAAGTGTGCATACTGCTCCTGCAGAAAACCCCAGTTCCCACAGGCCACACTGGGCAGCTCACAACCACCTGTATCTCCACCTCCAAGAATGCTAACAGCCACTTCTGGCCTTTATGAGCATCTGTATTCATGTGTACATACCCACACCGAGACACATACACATGCTATTAAAAACAAAAATATTGTTTTTCAAGTAGGCCAGCCCCTCACTGTCCCAGTGTGCTATTTTCTTATTTAACCTCTAAAGTGCCATTGGAGAAACACTGCCAACAACATCTGTGGGTTTTGTTTAATAGCAGAGAATGCAGAAAAGAGACTAGAAGTTAAGCTTGGCATAACTGCACAGCATCCATATTCAGAGTGTGGACTCCAGAGCTGGCAACCCATATTCGTATTCTAATCTAGCTACTTTGGGATGGAAGGAATTTGACAGGGTTGTAGAAAGCTCCGAAGGGTAGAGAGTGGGGTGAGGGCGGGATGTGAGTCCAAATGTTTACTCCACATCTTCTATTTCTGAAACCTGCTGCAGAGCAGGCTTGCTGGACCTCAGAGTCCCACAGCAGAAGGAAAAGACCATGGTGTCTATTTCCCGGTGCTCTGACAATGGACACAGCAGCTGGTCAGTATACAGCAGGTGTTCAGAGCAGCAGCCACTGGTCGGTATACAGCAGGTGTTCAGAGCAGCAGCCACTGATCAGTATACAACAGGTGTTCAGAGCAGCCGCAGATGGTCTGTATACAGCACATGTTCAGAGCAGCAGCCATTGGTCAGTATACAGCAGGTGTTCAGAGCAGCAGCCACTGGTCAGTGTACAGCAGTTGTTCAGAGCAGCAGCCATGGGTGGGTATACAGCAGGTGTTCAGAGCAACAGCAGATGGTCAGTATACAGCAGGTGTTCAGAGCAGTAGCCACTGGTGGGTATACAGCAGGTGTTCAGAGCAGCAGCCACTGGTTGGTATACAGCAGGTGTTCAGGCCACATCAGTTCTCTCCTTTGCTTTTCTGCTCCTTGTTGCCCATTCTGTGGAGAGTGTGAATGTGGGGGACACCATCTTTCATTTCCCATACACTTTTGGAAAATAAAGCTAGCATCTGGAAAGGTGAAAGGGTTCAAGAAGCTGACCTGTCAACATCAGTGAAAGAGTAGCTACCACAAGGATGCTATGGCTAATGCCCACGTGTCTGCATAGATATGCACACATATGTATGCAGGTGCACATGCTAACTGCAGAAACCTTTCCTAGGCATTCATCAAGACACAGAACCTATCAAATGCTAGAGTGGCAGGTTGACTTGCCTTCCCTCCTGACTCCTCCCACTGCGGGGCCTCGACTCCCTATAGTGAGGCTGTACGTCTTCTGCCCATTCCCCCCCTCCACCCTCCCGGAGCAACCTGAGCACACCTTCCTGACTTCTTGACTATGGCCATTCTGTTTCTTGCACATGGAAGCCAGTTCCTTACTTAGAACATTAGGTAAACCCATGTGCCTTTCGAGGAGTAGTTAACTTTAAAAAGAAATCAAATGGCACTCCTATATACCTTTTATCACCTCCAAACAGCCCCACAGGCCATCCCTGCGAACCTCTAGAATATCCATCCAGTTCCCACTTCTCATATGTGCTTGCTTGCCAGATAGTTAACAGTGCTAAAAGCCCCTCACTCCAGTTGGTTTTTCTACCCTTAAAGACATAGTTATTCAGTTCCATTTCTTACTTTACCACAATGCTTAGCACAGGATCTTTCAGAATCAATGTTCCCTGCATAGATAGCATTGTACAAACTGTTTACATGTGAATATTTATCACCCACTTACACAAATTAAATCTAGTGAGGGGCTCTTCCTTTGTTTATTTGAGATCTGTTTGGTTCAATCATCTCTGATATCTATTTCTCTTTCCTAGCAATCATCACAGAACTGGAATAAAAGACTGAGTATCGATTCTTCACTCCCAAGTGGCTTTGCCAGCCCTGCGGATGAACTACCTCCAACTCGTATCAAAGAAAGTCACATTTTGGAAGGGCTGAGGAAGCTACAGAAGCGGAAAGTGTTACTTGAGCCACCATCAGTGATGACAAAGTGGGGCTATAAAGACTGCATGAATTCGAACGAAGGGATCTATTCTCCAGGAATTAAAAACAGCAGCCTCAAGGAGTATCCCCCCTGCCAACCGCCTGGCACAGGCACCCCTTGCAAGGATCTCCATCAGACTTTCATCTGTGATACAAATTCTCATGAGGATGCACAGGAAGATTTCCCATCCTCAGCCATGCCACTAGCAGTTCCAAACCAGAGCTGCAGGACACAGGGCAGTAAATTAACCCACAGTATTTCAGACAGTCTATTTAGCTGGGAGCCACGTGGAAAATACTTTCTAGAAGGCCCAGCCTCAGTTTATACCAGGGAGATGCCTGAAAGGCTAGCTCGTTGTGCTAGCCACTGTCCCTTCGACAGGAAGCTATGTCCCAGCATGCACCTGCCCTGGGTGCAAACGGACAGGGACCCACGCAGCCAACATGGCCACTTGGCTCTGAACCTTCAGCTTTCAGATACTGAGGACAATGAAACCCTAAATGAATTACACATAGAGAGCAGCGATGAGAGAAGCCCTTCAGACCTGTCAGTGACCGGGGACACGGACAGGTCCACGGAGAACCTAGAAGTGGGATTTGGAAAATCTGAGTGTGACTCTCATGATGGGGATGCAGAGGAGTGCCCCGCCCTCTTAGAGATGAGGCCAAAGACATTCAACTTCATCAAGCAGCAAAGGGTTGTCAAGAGGACCTCTTCAGAAGAATGTGTCACAGTCATATTTGATGCAGAAAATGGAGAGCCTGTTGAATTTAGCTCTCACCAGACTGGAGTTGTCACTGTGACCAGGGATGAAATTTCCATCAACTCAGCCCCTGCTGGGCCCTCAGGAGAACTCACTGAACTTTCACCTCAGGGAATTACTCATTTACAGCCAGGCGCTACTGCGAGAGACTATCCTTTTCTGGAGAAACCTGAAGAGGAGACTGAGAAAAACATTCCAAAAGAAGAGAACTATATTCCCACAGCTCTGAACGACTCCTTCAGCTTTCAGACTGTAGTAACTCCAAACTCCCCACCACCGAAGCTCACCAAACCAACTCAAGATATAGCCTGGCACAGTAATTCTAGACCTGTGGCAAACATGGGTGTCTGTGCAAAGCAGGGTCTGACAAAAATCCCTTCCAGAAGCAAGTCTTCGCCTCAGAAATCAAAACTGGTGGAGCCTGTGCCTGCTATGCTAGTCCCTTCCAGTGGACTAGTGACACTTGAAAAGGCACCAGCATCTCCTCTGGGGAAACGCTCACCGTGCATAAAGACAGAGAGCCCTGGTTCTCTCTGTGATGTGCAACCAGAATCACACATTCCAAAACATCCCTCTCAGCTTCCTCGTATCCCCAAAATTTCCAATAAGAAGAATTGGGTCCAGTGTCCCAAAGGTCAGGCTGCAGGGATTCAGTCACGGTGTCTCACAGGGAGTGGTGACAGTGCTGAAGCTTCCATGAAGGTCAAACGCTGTAGCTCTGGTCCAGAGACAAGAGTGAGGTCTCCCTCTCCTCCACCCCCTCCAGGGAGGTCAGTCTCCCTTCTGGTCAGACCAAGTTATGACTACCCACCGCTGCCATCACCTGCCAAGCCTAATCCTAGAGTCCCTGGTGACCCTGTAAGTGCAGGGTTGAAGTCCCCACTGTTGAAAGGATCCTCCACTCCCGTCATCTCTTCGAGTCCAGCTGTGTCAGAAATACAGAAGAAGAAAACGTCTCTGGCCTCCAAAAAGCCATCCATCCCTCCAGGTCCTCCTCAGACTGAAGCAGTAGTGCATACCCGGTACCCCGACCACACATCTTCCAGCTCATTCGTTGTGATGGTTCCAGGGCCTCCAAAGGTCTCTCCAAAGAGAGGCATCCCCAAACCTCCCCCTCACCAAGCACTTGGAACCACACCTATGGACACGGAGTTACAAGCACCCAAGACTTGTCCTTCAACATATGAATCACTAGAGGTAACATCCTCTAAAAGCCTGGCTCCAGGGAAAAAAGGACAGTTGAGTGACAACACTGTGATACCCCACAGGCCTTCCTTCTCAGGGGCAAATGAGCCCTTGACACCTCAGGTTAACAATCCCTCCTCATCTTTCTCATCCTGCAGAAACCAGGGCACCTCACAAGGCAGTCAAAACCCTCCCGAGAAAGGACCGAAAACTCGACTCCCAGTAGGACTCAAAGTTCTCATGAAGTCTCCTCAGTTGCTCAGGAAAACGTCCATGGTGCCAGGGAAACAAGAAAAGGATAGTTTAAATGAAGCTTCTAAAAGTTCTGTGACGGTGAGCAAGTCTAACCCTGAAGACTCCAGAGACTCAGCAAGTTTGGAGGCCACACAGGATGAGAGAACAACAGCCTCGCTAGGACCACGAGGTCCAGACAGCTTAGATCGAGGGCTTCCTTTGGAGTCAGCATTGGCAGAGTCACTGGAAAGCAGCACCTCCAAAGCTGATAGAAGAGACGAGATAGAGAGCAGATCCATAAAGAGGCCCTTCTCTTCCAGTAAGCCACACCTAAAGCCAGCTCTAGGCATGAATGGCGCCAAAGCTCGGAGCCAGAGCTTCAGCATCCACTTGGGAGAGAAGCCCTCCACAGCCCCAACGGAAGGGCCAGGCAAGATTCGAACTCAGATCATTACCAACACAGCTGAGAGAGGCAATTCTCTCACCAGGCAGAACATCTCCATGGAAGGATCCCCAAGCAAGAGCCCCTCTGTGTCAACATCTGATCATCTGCCCAGTGCTGGAAGGCCACTGGGGCAGTCCTTTTCTAGGCAGGGCTCTATGTGTAGCACAGGAAGTTCCAGCAGCCAGCACGGAAGTCCAAGCAAGTTACCTTTGAGGATGCTCTCAAGGCCAGAAGGACTCCTCACTCCTGGAGTGGAAGACCAACAGATCTCTGCCCAGGAAGAATGTCCTGGGAGAGATGTATGTGAGCAATCTAGTAGCAACCACCATAGGCATCCATCCACCCCACCAGACCCTCAATCCCTACACATCCCAGCGAGGATGCGTCGCCCAAGTGATTTGGAAATAAGTGGAATATCCAAGCTAGAAACTTCTGGAAGGCATCCAGATGCTTCTCCAACTGGGACTAGTGTCGCAAGCCCAGAAGCCCCCCTCTCCCCCTCCATTGAAGAAAAGGTCATGTTGTGCATTCAAGAGAATGTGGAAAAGGGCCAAGTACAGACAAAGTCTGCCTCTGTGGAAGTGAAGCCCAGGGCAGGGCCTTCCTTCACCAGCTGGTTTGGTTTTCGAAAGAGCAGACTTCCAGCTCTCAGTAGCAGGAGAATGGAAGCCTCCAAAGGCAAAGTGGAAAGGAAAGATATGAAACTGAAATCAGAGAGGAAGAAAGAGAAGAAGAAAGCTGAAGTACAACCCAAGAGAGAAAATGAACTGAATAGGGGCACCAAGGCAACAGAGGGTCGGAGTCCAGAGGCTGCTTTGCAGCGCACAGATAATCTGAAAGCACCACCAGACATTTATAACCAAATGAAGTTGGAGCCGAGGAATAGACCTAGCCCTGCTGTGTGCACAACAAAAGATGCCTTCATGACAGAACTTCTTAACAGGTAACACATGGGAACAGGGAAGGGCAAAGTAGAGGGGTTCTCCTGCTCCCCCAACCCAAGGAGAGCTGTTTCTCCTTCCTGATCATTAAATACTAGCCAAGCATAGTCTCCATACACACAGATAATCTTATCTCTTATACATTAGCTATAATTTAAACAGTGAAATAAAAGTTAGCAATAAAATGATAATTTAGTTCATGCTCCTTTCTTAACCAAGCCAATGGTCTTTGAAATTAAAGAATGGCGAGTTACATCCAGGTTGATAGCAATTCAACCCACACCGGGAACCATGAATGTACCCACATTGCATGAAATGGAAGAAAATTACACACAGGTTTGAAAGCATGCCGATTTCATTGATCGCACTGAGCAAATGTATACTTAGAACTTTCCAGAAGTAATTACTTTTCCTGCCGATTTTAAGCCAGAAATGTATTTAGCAATCACCCTTTGGCGTTTTATATTCTGTCCCTCCCCAAAAGCAATTATAAAAATAAAATAGAGGGCTATGGGGAGATGGCTCTGTCAGTAATGTGCTTGCCTTGCAAGCATGAAGACCTAAAGTCTATCTCAGAACCCACATAAACAAAAAGCCAAGCATGGGTGGCATGCGCCTGTAATCCCATTGCAGAGGATGTAGAGAAGACAGAGCCTTGGGCTTCTCTCACCAGCCAGCCTAGCCTGTTTGGAAGTCCCAGGCCAATTAAATATTCTGTACCATAAACACCGAAGGAATAACACACAAGAAGATATCCTGTAACATACATGCACACACAGGCACATGTTCACGCACATAAGACACCAGTACACATAAACCTGACTATATGTGCACACACATGAATAAATAGTGTAATAAAGTGAGCTATTCCTGCAAATCCAAATTGACGTGCTAGTGAAATATTTGAAGATATTTTTGCTCAAGGCTAGAGAGCAACACTTACCACTGAGAAGGTTTAAAGACAAAGAGCCACACTGAGGTTACCTTAAACATTAAAGGGTTGGAAGAAGGGAAGAAGAGTATGATTGAAACCAGCCGATGTAATTTATCAGAGAATCACTTTCTACCTGCAGAGTTGATAAGAGAGGCGCTCTACAGACAGAAAGTGGATCAAAGGGTGTTTCCTGCAGGAGAGTGTTAGAGGGCACCTCCCAGGGCTCCTGTTTCGCCAGCAGCTCTCTCAGCACTCAAGGAAGTCAAAAGAAAAACATCAAAACCAAAGTTGATATGGAAAAACCAAGAGAGTCCTTGGTAAGTGTGTCTCCATGCTGGCTAGAAAACTCTTGGCTCTAAGATGATCTGGTAAAGTGGGGTGGTGGCAATCTGAGAAAAGACAGTTTCTAATATGCAGACTATGTTTACAAATAAATCTCTTCCCCTCCCTCTCTTCTCTCTCTCTCTCCTTCCTCCTCTCTTCCTTCTCCCCTCCCACTCTCTGCTCCCTCTTTCTTCTCCCCCTCTGTGTACATCTGTGTGTGAGTATCAACACCTCATATGCTAACACGAGTGGAGATCAGAGGACAACCTCCAGTATCAGTCAAGCCCTTCCAGCTGTGCGACAGGATCTCTTGTTTATGGCTGCATGCAGCAAGCTAGCTGGCCTATAAGGTTCCATGTCTCCATGCCCCAGCCCATCTCGCTGAGATTACAGACACACACTCTAATGCCCATCCTCACCTGGATGCTGAGCATCCAAACCCAGGTCCTCACCCTTCCATAGCAAGCATTTTAGCTACTGAGCCTTCTGCCTAACCAGAGAGAGAAAAAAAAAAAACTTAAAAAAAAAAAAGAGAAACCCAGGTGACAACTGCAAGAGGGGGCAGCTAGACCATGTGTGGGTGTGTTTCCCTCTGGGAATATTGCTTTCTTTTGGGTCTATTTTCAGATGGTGCTATAATCTCTGTGCATTGCCAGCAGATGATGCTACCAGTGTCACCTTAAAACAACACCCACTGCTAGAAGTTTATTTTGATGATGATTCTAGCATCAACAGCAACAAAAGAGGAATTGAAGATTTGAAAATGCCAGATGGTTTAAGAACATGTTGGCTACTTTGATGGTTTAAGTGGTGTTTATTTCTTTTTTATGGACATTGTACATAACAGGTAATCCTGCATAGACAGAGAGTAGTGAGCTACATAAAATGTTTTTATTTTACTATTTCCCTAGGAACATCTAGTTATGCATTCTTTTCTTTACATTGTATTACTCTCCCTACAATTTATTATAAACTACGTGACTGATTTCATAAAAATGACAAGACATTCCAACATAGAATGGTGTTATTAGGATCTTCGAGCATGACAACTTGAGTTTGGATTCCTAGTGCTCATATTAAAAATCCAGGTAGAATGGTATTCTATTGTAACCCCAGCTTTGGGGAGGTAGAGACTGGAAGCTCTCTAGAACTCATTGGTCACCGAATCTACCTCATTCCGTGAGCTCCAGGTTCAGTGAGAGACCCTGTCTCAAAAACATAAAGAGGAGGGTGACCAAGAAAAACATCCAACATTACTATATGTCCTAAGTGACTATGCAGCCATGTGTGCATGTGCACACACCCACACAGGCTTTCTCAATCTTCATACTTTAATAAAGAGAATACAAAATATAAGCCATGCTAACGTGTTTTTCCTGAGAGACAATTTGAAACACAAAGTGACTGCACTTGAGCGAAAGTTGGAGTCTTTAAGATGAGAACAGATTCTAACAGCAATCTTGATTGGCATCAGCAAGTTGCTGAAGTGTCACGGTTCTCCAGTTGGGCTTTCACGAGCACATCTAAAGACAAACACATACTGGAAGTTTTTCTCCTTAGATAGGGCTGGACTCCAAAGAGCTCAAAGGTCTTTCTTTCAAGCTAACTCTGTTTGTTGCAGGTTTTTTTTTTTTTCTTCTTTTCCCCATTTTAGCTCTTGGCTCATATGACATCATACCTCCTTTAAAAACATTGATGTCCCTTGCATTATAAAACTACAAATTATAAGCATATCTGAAGCTGCCCTTGTAGTGTCACTGAAAGGAAAAAGAGAGAAGAATTGTGGAGAAGCGTGCAATATGCTGGAAATTCAATCCTACTGATGGAAGGCTTTGATAGCCCAGCGGAACTCCTTATCACAGGCACTCCATTTAACTATGCCCCATTTAATATGGTTCTGACAGCTTAGGGTATATCTTCACTGTACAGAAGGACCAAAAAAAACAAAAAAGAGCCTATGTTGAGCTCTTACAATTGCATTTTTGCTTTCTTATTACTTCCTAATGTTAAAGTAATTTAACATGCTTTTCCTTCCTCATCTGAAGTTTTTCACAGAATAAAAGAAGGGACCTCTGCTCTCCCCAGTATATCTGCAGGAAACACTCCTAATATTTTCTGTGAAGTGTACAGATTCCCTAACCATCCCAAGTACACATAATCAGTGGGGATATGCTAATTTTTCTCCTTTTGCTCAGAGAGAGAGTTAGTCATGCTGAGAAGGCTTTCAATATAAAGGAGTATTATTAACCTGGGTAGATGACCAACTGTGTCTGTGTGTCTTCATGTTGGGCCTCAGTTTCCATCTTGTTTGAGACAGGGTCTCTTGTTTGCAGTTGTATAGTCTAGTCATGCTGGCCTGTGAGCTTGTGGGAAGTCCCCTGTCTCTGGCTCCTGTATGTTCTCAGGCACACTGGGTATACGGGTTCATCTTACCATGTCTGCATGTTTGTGGGTTCTGAGAATCTCAACTCTGCTCCTCATTCTTGGGAAAGAAGCACTTTTACCCAAAGAATCATCTCCACACCTTGTTTTTTTTTTTAATATAAAATATAATATTGCTATTTGTTTCTTCTGTTCCCATAACCACTTTTGTGAATTGGGCTAAGATTACTAAGTTCAGGAAGGACTGTGCTGTAGTCTCCTTTGAGATCATAAGAAATAGCAGAGAAAGCATATTTATCATGCATTATCATCCTATGCAGGAGATTAGATGCAAAACAAAATGTATTCTCATACCATTGCTCATTACTGTGAATACCCTTGAACCTTTTAAAATTCGGAGTTTAAGAGAATTCTCCTTCTCCAGGGCTCAAGGTAAATTTGCTGTCTGCTTATTTTTAAAATGTGTTGCTAAGAAGTTTTCTCACAGTAGTTGTTTAGTTGGAAACAATAGTGATAGATAACACCATGGATGTCACAGCATCATCGTGAATACAAACACTGCTTCATTGTCAAGGAAACGCTAAGTCAAGGGTTTTCTTCTTTTTTCCAGGCAGTACTTGGCATTGAATCGGGGGGGGGGGGGGCTTGTGCACATTCAGCAAGCAACCTACCGACCCCTGAGCCTCATCCCTAAAAGTACTACTCTGAACCCTCCTAACACAATGTGCCACCAGTCTAAGCTCTTCAGACAATAAAATTACATATATTCCCAAGAGTCCAAGGCATTTTAATCATTTAAGTATTTACTGGTTGTTCATTTCCTTTTTGTTGCTGTGATAGACTACTGTAGCTGGATTTAGCTACTTTAGGGGTTCTTCTTTCTTCCACCCTTCTCTACCCCCTTTCTTCTTCCTTTTCAACCCTCTAATATTAGATAAGAGAGAAAAAAATGATAGAGAGGGAAGAAAAGGAAAGAGATCCCTGAATAAAGTCAGGGGCCATGAAGGGGATATATTGTCAGCCTACTTCCTGCTGATTAGGACACATTGAGCTCCTTAGGGCAAGTTTTATCTTTGCCATCAGGACATCTGATTTCTTTTCCTTCCTGTTTCTTTTTTGGGCACAACTACTGAACAAACCATGACCAATAGCAAACAACAACCCAACCAAATGACCAACAACCACCAACCCCACCTACCTAGCATTTATATACGCTCTGAAAAATTCCCAGAATCCCAAAGATCACACAGTCGTAGAAACTGCAGCTGGCAACACCACGCCTCTTCTAGAGACCAGGCAAATCAAGCAGCTCCATGACCTTATACCTAGGATTAAAATGAAAACATGTTCCTTCAACATTGTTGTTATTGGTTTGGTTTTAAGACACCAGAATTTCAAAATTCTTATTATAAAATACCCTGACAAAAAACAGCTACCTGGAGAAAGGGTTTATTGTAGCTCACAATTCCATGTTATAGTCCTCCACTGTTTTGGAGGGAAGTCAAGGTAGAAACTTCAAATAGCTAGGCACGTCACATCTGTGTCCAAAGCAGAGGGAAATGAATATATGCATGCTCTCTTGATTGTCTGCTTAATTCCTTCACTCTTATAGAGTTCGGTATCCGCTCCCTAGGGAATGACACTGCCCACAGTGGGCTGGGTCTTCCTACATTGTTCATTAAGATGACCCCTCACATACATGCCCATATGCCTTTAACATAATTACTAATAATTAACATTATTAACAATGTGAATATTCCCACATTAAGACTTTCTACCCCCAGATGATTCTAGACTGTGTCAAGCTGACAAAACTAACAGTCACTGGTGATCATAATAGAAAGACCGTTTGCATATGTTTTACATATTCCACAACTCCCTTTATGTCATAAACCACTTGCCTCACCAATGACTGCATAATTCTTTTTAGTATAGTTAAGATAAAATGTGCAAAAGTACCAGCAATGCCTGACCAAAATAAACCCTTTTCTCTCTATAGAGCTTTAATTAAAGGCTTATGTCCCCACATCAGCCATCATTTGTGGGATACTTAGCTCTAATTGTTTTGTGTAATTTAGAGCAGTGGCCATGTTACTTGGTGCTTAAAATGATTTTATGTGTTTAAATGAAGAGTGAGGAAGACCTCTCCTAGGAATACGAGCCTGGGTGTGCCCTGCTTGCTGTTCTTTCCATGAGTTGAGATCATTTTCTGAAGAGCAAGCTTCATGCTCTTATTTCCCACCTCTAGAAAAAAGTAAAAGTCATTAACAAAGTTGAGGGGATCACATACCTTCATGAGGCATGGGAGAGGGATGGACATTTTAATGCACGTGCGTTAATTTAAATGATGGGATTCTCTTCCCCCAAGTGTCACCTCTTCTGAGGAAAACCATATCTGCTAATAAAAAAAAATCATCAAATACCATCCTATTAAGATGGGACAGAAGAGATGAAATAGCAGAAAAAAGTACCATAATTACACAAATGGTTATCATCTTATTAAGTCCTGCAAAATGTAATAATTTCAGCATCCTTAATTGAATGATTCCATTCTAAATGCTGTTTTGATGCAAATAAGCAGCTTGCACATTTGCCTTCCTTTTGCTATGTTTTTCAAGGCATGAGGCTTGCAAAGATAGCTGCTCACTCGTTTTCCCTTCCAGAATCCTGGGCTCTCTGGGGTCTCTCTGTCTCTCTGTCTCTCTCTCTCTCTCTCTCTCTCTCTCTCTGTCTCTCTCTCTCTCTCTCTCCTTCATCTCTCTCTCTCTCTCTCTTCTCTCTCTCCTCTTCTCCTCCTCTCTTGTGGTGTGTGTGTCTCTGTGTCTCTCTGTCTGTCTCTGTCTCTGTCTCTCTGTCTCTCTCCCTTCCTCCCTCCCTCTCTCCTCTCCCTTCTTCCCCCTCCATCTGTGTATGTGTGTGTCCATCCATCCCATGGTGCATGTGGAAGACATAGAACAAACTTGGGAGTCAGCCCTTGCTTTCCGCCTTGTTTGAGGCAGAGTGTCAAGCTTCTGGGCATTGTCCTCTCTCCCCCTCCCCAACCTCCCCAGAGGAATATTAGAATTATAGACACTCACATTGCATGTCTCGTTGTTACGTGGATTCTGGAGATTTGAGCTCAGTTCCTCACACTTTTGTGGCAAGTGATTTTACTTACTGAGGCATTCTTGCTAGCCCTCGAGTGGAATTTGATGTTTTTTTTTTAAATTCTGTTTACCTCAGAAGCCCTTGGGGTTAGAGTCATTCGGAGAAGAAAGATGTACAGAATTCCAAATGAGGAGTTCCGACAGAGTTTAATTGTAAAATCACATGTGTCGATCAGTTGATGATGGGTTGTGGCCTCGCTTTTGCCTTTTATGACTTTTGCAAACTCATTTCCTCCTGCCCTTCCGAGAGTTGCAGTTCACAGTGATGGAGGCAGTGACATTTAATGGTTGCATACTGCAAGCTGACATCTAAAGCAGCCAGCTATTGAACCTCATAGTGGGCACAGGTTAAAGATACATCCTTAGAAGATGAAGATGGCAACAGTAAGGGCCCAAAAGATACCTCAGTCAGTGACTCACTCAAAGACCTGAGTTCAATTCCCAGAACCCACATAAAATACCAGACACAGGGGCATGCGCTTGTAATCCCATCAGTGGAAAGGTAGAGATAGCTGGCCAGCTGCCCTAGCCCAATCAGTGAGCTCCAGGCCAGTGAGAGACCCTGCCTCAAAAAGAAGAGTGTGGAGAGCACCTGAGGAAGGGCACCTGAACTTCCGAGGTTGCCCACTGGCCTGCACATACGCACCACACTTCTACATATGAGTACACCTGTGTGCAGAGGTGTGTATACACACACACACACACATGCTTGCACACACACTCACACATGCGTACATGCACACACACACACACACACACACACACACACACACACACGTACATACATACAAAATGAACACAAAAAAAGAAGCCCTCATTTTAAACCAGAAATAGCACCCACAGTCAAAAGCCACCTGGCTCTATCTTTGGCAAGCTCCCCATCTTGACCTAGAGTCTTCTCACCTCCCAGGAATGTTCCTACATCCCACCTGCTGCATGATCCAGAGTGAAAATTAATTTAAACCGGAGCCTATGAAAATATAATTAGGAAGAGAATCTGATGCCAAAATAAAGTATGCCCCTGATTTGCATATACAAATAGTTTTAAATAATATGTCCTCACTGTACATTGAAGTCTGTTTGGGTAGAGAGGTAATGCTGAGAATGTGTCCTTCTCTGACACTGCCCTTTGCTCAGCTTGTGCTTCACCAAGAAGACCTTTCAAATCCATAACCCCTACCCCAAACTCTTGGGCGTCTGCCCTTCAGAGATCAATAAGCCTAGAAAAGATGAAGAGACTTGGGGCCTGTCCAGAGGGCCTGGGCCTTGGGTTAGTCTAGAAGCCACGTATAGCACAGTCATAATTGTTTTTAATCCCATTAAGTGTTGAAAATTAGGAGGTAAAAAGTAGAAAGCTAAATCTAGCCCCGAGGTCAGTAAGCAGACAGACGATTTTCTATATCCCTTGGTATAAAATCATGGTTGTATCTTACTCAGCCAGAGTCCCTGAGCAGATCCTCCAATAGCATTGCACAGTTCATGCTGTTGTTGTCAGATGCCAACGTGACCAGCTACAATACGTTTTATAGAAGCTCTTGTGGGGACTGGCATTCCACTGAGGATCTCAGCTGTATTAATATCGAGACCATGTCCAAACAAATGTAATGGAATAAAAAACCTGAAAAGCCCTGTAAATGACCACCAGCCTATAGTCAGGCTTTGGGGGTTCAAATCTCAGCTCTTCCATTTGACGATGATGAGTCATCCCTGCTGTCTCAGGGTGCATCCTTCCAAACACAGTACTGTTGGTGGCAGCACCATTCCCTTGCATCAGGTCGAGCATATCAGGCCTCTGTGATATGATTAGCTGCGACATTGCAAAGCTCCTGGTGCAAATAGTGTAGGTGTTGGCTGTCTTTGTTATTTGTGATTGCGGGGATGAGGAGCCACATGCATCCATGTGTGAGCATGCTACAAAGGCTAGAGGTCAACCTTAGCTGTCCCTCCTTAGGGTCACTGGATTATTTTTGAGGCAGGATCTTTCACTGGCCTAAGGTGGCTGGCCTGTGAGCCCCATTTCCACTTCTTCAGTGGTAAAACTATAAGAATCAAAAACCAATGCAACCACATGTGGCTTTTTGACATGAGTGCTAAACGATCAAACTGAAGCCAGCATGCTTGTGTGGCAAGTGCCTTACTGGGTGATCCAACTATTTTATAACTGGTGGTGTTGATGTCCACAGTGTCCCACTATTAGATTAGAAAGCCAGTGTTTTGATTTTCCTCGCAGTGTTACCACTTAAGGCACATGTGCCAAGTTAAAGGATCCTGCCCAGCCGCAGAACTCCCATCTATAGAATACCAGGACTTCATGGGTCTCCTCTCTCTCTCTCTCTCTCTCTCTCTCTCTCTCTCTCTCTCTCTCTCTCTCTTTTCTCTCTCTCTCTCTCTCTCTCTCTCTCTCTCTCTCTCTCTCACGTTCCTTTTAAGGATTTGCCATCTGGATCTGAGTTTTCCTGCTTAAAGGGGGAAAAAACCAAAAAGGTTTTTTTGAGATGGGACCACCTGTAGCTCCAGCTAGGTTCAAATTCATTACATAACTGAAGATAACCTTGAACTTCTATTGTCCTACCTCCACCTTGTGAGGGCTAGGATTCTATGCGTGTGCCATCATGTCTGGTGTATGTGGGGCTAGGGCTTCATGCATGCTAAGTGAGCACTCTACTGACTGAGCCACATCCCCAGGCAGGGAGATGTTTTTAATATGACACTTAGAAATGTGTCTTGGTGTCGCTTACTGAGTACACACCACAGACTCCTCATTCCATTATGGAAAGAATGTGGGGAAAAGACACCTTCCTAGAGAGTTATATTCTACAAAAGGGTCATGAGCCCTAAATATGATCCGAGTATTGTCCCTTATTCTTATTAAAATAATGTATGGCAAACATCTGTGACTCAGGAGGAGTTACAGCACCTTAGACTTTAATGTTTCCTAAGACTCTGGTGTGAATGACCCCATTATAAAGTTTTAAAACCAAAGCAGTTAATCCTGAAGTTGTGCATAGAACCGGGCACCCGGTAAATCCCACCATTCAAAGCTGGGGTTGCAATTCTGGAAATTGGCTCTCTTAATTAATATCTGTAATGAAGGCAGAAGATAAAAGCAAAGTAGAATGAAGTGCACACACACACGTTCATATTGTCACACAGGTGTGCATGTACATCCAGTCACAGCAGCACACTTATTACAGAGCGTGCCATTATTATGGTGATTGCAGAAGATCGTTGTAGAACAATGAATAAGAACTTCTAGTATCTTCTTTCTGCAGGGGACAGAGGTCGAGGAAGACGGACGAGAGGATGAAGAAGATAGAGTTGCTGACTCTGCACTCCAAAGCCATGGGATAGGTAAAGATCCACGTACTGCTTGGTCGTCTCTCGCTTTGATGCATTCTCTCGGTGTACTGCTGTAGGCCTCCAGTCATGTGCCCCTCCGCGGCAGTGGTTCTCAACCTGTGGGTTGCCAAAAGCCATCAGAAAAGAGCAGATCCTTGTATTATGATTCATTATGGTAGCAAAATTACAGTTATGAAGTGGCAATGAAATAATTTTATGGTTGGAGGTCACCACAAAATGAGGAACGGAATTAAAGGGCCACAGCATTAGGAAGGTTGAGAACCGCTGGTCTACAGGGTGGTACTTTTTCCTCAAGGAGGTTAGATATTATATTAGTGACTGCTCCTGTTGCTGGGACAAAATAGCTGACAAGAACAGTGCATCCTGGTGGTGAGAAGTCATGGCAACAGGAACGTGAGGCAGCTGGTCACATCACACCCACAGTCAGGAAGTGGAGAGAGACGGACGCTGGTGTGCAGCTCACAACTCCCCTTTTTTATTCAGGCTGGGAACTTGCCATGGGATGGTGCTGCCCCTTTTACCGTGGGCCGTCTCACCTTGGTCACCTAGATAATCTCGCAGACACGTGCCAGAGGCTAGCCTGATCTAGATAACCCCTCCGAGGCACACTCAGAAGCTTGTCTCTGTGGTGACCCTTGATCATGTCAAGTTGACAATATAAACCATCACACACACTAACATGAAACAAGGAGACTGGGGCCTGGGCTTGGAGCTAGTGTAATCAGTGGCATCCCTGCTTAGCACTGACAAGGCACAGGGTTTCACGGCCAGCACCACAAAAGGAGAGCAAAGCAAAGAAGAGCAATGTGAGCATCAGTGTTTGTGCTTCTGTCTTATAAATGGAAGTGACACTGGAAACCAAGGAGAGCATCAACTCTTAGAATATCCCTTCATAGAATGGCCTCAGGAAGCAATTAGTGTGGTTATATATTGACTAAAAAATACAGGGTGGTGGCTTTCCGGCATGAACCATTTTTATTGGCTGCTTCACATATATAGCTGTCTTAGTTTCTAGCCTGCTGCTATGATGTGATAGTCTGACAAAGGCAGCATGAGAGGGAAAGGGTTTATTTACACAGCTAACAGTTCAGGGCTGCGGTCCTTCATTGTTGGGGGAGTCCCAGGAGCAGCATCTGGAAGCAGTTGGTAGATTAATGGACGCCTGAGTGCTTCCCAGCCCCACGTCTCCATGTTTGCAGTCTAGCGTCCAGCCCACAAATAGGATGGATCTTTCCACGTGAATTAAAGTAATCAATATACTCCCTTACAGGTGTAACCGGAGCCCAGGCTTCCCAGACGACACTAGATTTTCTCAAGTTGAAAGTTAACACTAACCATTACAAGATCCAAATAAAATAAGTAAATTCGTTTGCCAAAACCTTCACCGCAGTTTGATTTTTTTGGTTTTCTGTTTTTCATCATTTCTGTTGAAAGGCTAAATATAGGTAGACCAGAAATAACTTCAAGTTGTTAGATAATTATTTTTTAATAAAGAAAAATTATAATTATTAAGAAAACATAATTCTGCTGGTGGAAATGAGTCCACAAGGACACAGTAGTCAGCTTCCTGCTCCCAATTCCCTGAAAGCTCTACAACCCCCAAACCAGTGCATTTGTGTTTCCTAAAGTTGCACATAATACCACATATAAAAGAACACATGTGCCCAGTGAAGCAGGATTCAACTGCCCTACTTCAGCACTTGGAAGGAAACCATGATGAAGGACATTTCTGTGACTTTCATCTCTGTGAGGAGACTGAAGAAGCAACTGATGTTCAGGTCTCCAGACCACTCTGGACACTTGTAGCATTTGCTGTCCTTCAGGAGACACCAGTTGCTCTGAACGTGTGTGTATTGATTTGTGACCATGTGCAAATCTGTGTGTGCTGATTTGTGACCATGTGTGAATGTGTGTGTGGTGACTTGTGACCATGTGTGAGTGGGTGTGTGCTCTGTGTGACCTTGGCATGGGATGATGGAAATGATTGCTCCCAGTGTAGCAGACGGTAGTGATGTCCTCGTTTTTCTTGTCACTGAGATAAAATACCCTGACAAAAGCAACTGAAGGGCAAAAGGCTGATTCTTACTCATGGCTTGCGGATACAGGTCATTGTGCTGTTGAAAGACACAGCAGCAGGAGTTTGAGGCAGCTGGTGACATTGCATCCACCATCAACTGTACAAGAGCAGTGAATGTATGTACTCTATTGCTCAGCTCTAGCTCGGCTCCTTTCTCCAGTGTTTATAGTCCAGGGTCTCCCAACAAAAGGATAGCCCCACCCCACTACTAAGTTGGGTCTTCCTGTATCAGTTACCATAATCAGATAATCCTCCATGAGCATGCTCAGAAGCTGGGACTCCCAGATGAGTCTACATTCTGTTAGGTTGACAATTAACACTAAGCATTGCAACTGCCTATTAAGTCCTAGGACAGGACTCCCTTGAGGGTGGCCAGTAGCCAATAGCCTTTGTGTCATTTGCTTTCACCAGGATGCCCTCAGTGACCAGCTCTCAGCCCCCTGCCCCAAGCTCTGAATGCCCTATTTTTCTAGCATCCCCAACCGTCTTCAGCAAACTATAATTTATTGTGTGTCTCAGAGTGTTGTTGTACCCATTCAGCTTAATGAGACTGGCACACAATTATTATTCTTTTCATTTGTAATTAGGAATACAAAAGTCCTCACAAACAGCTGAATGAGTGTATTCTGAATCAGATTATTATTCCAAGACATCCTTTTATTATGGTTGTCAGTGTGAAGGGATTTAATTGGTACCAGTTCAGCATAGTTAGCTAATGTGCAAGTTAAATATTGTTTAACAGCCTTCAAATATGATAGTCTGTAAAGCCTGGCTGAGTTTCCTTTTTTCCCATAATGAAGTTTTGGGGCCTGTAAAAAAAATAATCATAAAATAATCATAACAGCCAAAGATGCAATCCTGTGAAAGATCACATGCCAAATGTGCTCAAGGCTCTAGGTTTCAATCCCATCACTACAAAATTTAAATTAAGTCAATAAGGGCTGGGAGTGCAGTTCAGTTGGAAAGAGAGCTTGCTTGGTAGACAGAAAGCATGGTATTCCGTCCCTAGCACCACATAAACCAAGCATGCTGCCGTACTCAGGGTTCTTCTTTGTGACATAGTAAACAACAACAAAACAACAACAACAAAGGGGAAAAAGGAGAAAGAAACAGCACTAACAACACAAACACACACATGAATACACATATATGTATGCACACATATAACAGTAGAGACTGCCTGCCTGCTGGAGTACAACAGTAGTGTAAGTATTTTTAACAGACTAACAATTCCTTTTAGATGCCCATCATTTTGTATGTTGGCCTTTTGTTACATGTGGCATCTTCAACTATAATTACCATAACATACAATTCAGTCCCTCAGTCTTACTAGTCAGCCTTCCACTATTCCATGACGTCATACTCTACACAAATATTCCCTTTCTCAGCATTCTGCGGAATGGCGCTACCTTCGAACACTCTGATGGAGGCCAACTGAGCCATGCTTTTTTTTTTTTTTTTTAACTTTTAGCTTTATTTTGTTGTTCACTCTGCATCACAATCATAGTCCCCATCCTTTTTTGCTCCTGGTCCCACCCCACCTTCCTCTTCCCCCACCTCTCCTCAGGAAAGCCCACCCACTAACCCACCCTATCCCTTCAAGTTGCATCAGAACTGAGCACATCCTCTTCCACAGTGGCCTGGCAAGGCAGCCCCACCAAGGGGCTGAAAATATATATATTACCCACCCTGATGATCCTGAGCATGGTATTATCATATATTCTGCAATGTTTTATATAATATTTTAGTAACAATACCTGAACAAATGTGTGTGTGTGTGTGTGTGTGTGTGTGTGTGTGTGTGTGTGTGTGTGTCTTCAAATACCAGTAAGCACCTTTCCAAGGGAGAAGAACAACCAAGGAAGCTATGGCCTGAGAGTTTGTCTTTCTGTGCCTCTGAGGGATTGTGTTGGTTTAGGCCAAGTGCCATGAGTTGATGAGAGAACAAAATATTGTTAACTAAACTAGATCTAAATTGAAATGCAAGATTTATAAATTAAATGGCTGAACAATAGCCTGGTGAGTAAGAGCACATGCTTTTCTCACAGAGGACCTGAGTTCAATTCCCAGCACCCACATCAGACAACTTTAGATCCCCCTGTAATTCCAGCTGCAGGGGATCTTACGTCTCCTTCTTGCTTTTTTGAGTACTGTTCTTCCATGAGCATATACTCACATAGACATGTATATGTAGGCATAAATAAAACTAAAATATTTACGTGAAACTTTGAGAATTAAGTAAAATAATGGCACTAAGTTGTTTTCTTTAAAATAATCCAAATAAATGTCAAATTTTATATTAATGAGCAGCAATGGCTAGCCAACTTAATAGAAGCTCTAGCACAAATAATTTTCTTTTCTACTTTGTTAACTTTGACAGACTTATCCTATACATTATCCTAATTGTCTTCTAATGTTAAGCACTTTCCAAAAATTTGAAATACTATTGTCTTATGTTGAAATTCTCAGCTAGTGGGGACGGATAGTTCAATTGACAAAGTTCTTGCTTTGCAAGCATGAGGACCTGGGTGTAATCCCTGGGACCAATGTTAAAAAAATAATAACCTGGGTGTGGTAGTGCATGCTTCTAATCTCTGCACAAGGAAACTGGGGGAGCATGTAGATGTCTGGGCTCACTGAACAGCCAGCCTAACCTCCTTGGTGACTTCCAGTCCTTCCTTAAAAAACAAGGTGGGTATCACCTGGGAAATAAGACATATATATCCACACATTAGCTGTGCACTCACACATGCACCCCCAACATGAACACACACAGGTACACAACCACACAAAGAAAATACCGGGAAGTGATGAAAGTTAAAAATAATCCCACAGTTCAATGTAGCTTACTGGATGGCACTTGACGCCCAACTTCTTGATGCAAATTCAATACCTGGGTCTCACAATGGAAGGAGAAATCAGAGTCTTACAAGCTGTCCTTTGACTTCCACACATGGGAAGTGACACACCAGTACATACACACATACATGCATATATATATATTGCATACATATACATATGTATATATACATGTAATAACTAGGTATAATAAAAGTGTTTAAAAATTCCTCATGGGGTGTGCACACCTGTAACCTGTATATACACACATACATGCAAATAGAAAGATAGATAGATGATAGATAGATAGACAGATAAATAGATAGATTTAAAAATACTTGAAAATTCCCCAAGTAAAGACACAGGACCCAGAAATTCTTACATCCTACTGGGACTCTAGATGAGAGAAGCATGGGAGAATGGCAAAGTAGAAGGATCCAGAGGGTCCTAGAAACCTACAAGTAGAACATTATGATAGGCAGATTTGGGCCCAAGGGTCCCGCTCAAACTAAGGCACCAGACAAGGACAATACAGGCAGTAAACTTTAAACCCCTACCCAGATCTAGCCAATGGTCAGAATATTCTCCACACTTGAGTGGAGAGTGGGATATGACTTTCTCACGTACTCTGGTGCCTCACATTTGACCATGTCCCCTGGAGGGGGAGACCTGGTGACACTCAGAGGAAGGACAGCAGGTTACCAAGAAGAGACATGATACCCTATGAGCATATACAGGGGGAGGTAATCCCCCTCAGGAACAGTCATAGGGGAGGGGAATAAGGGGAAAAGGGGAGGGAGGGAAGAATGGGAGGACACAAGGGATGGGATAACCATTGAGATGTAACAAGAATAAATTAATAATAAAAAATTAAAAAAATAAATAAAATATATTGGTTAAGAAAAAAAAAAGAAAAGAAAAGAAAATTTAAAAACAAAACAAAACCCCAAACATAATCAAAGTTATCTTGGAGATTTTGAAAAGGAAGTCATATAGAATCTAGTTGCACCCACAAAAATATAAGACACAGAAATAACAGCTGTCTAGTAGCCCAGAGATGATGAAACATCGCAGTGGTTGAAGGTTGTGTGAACTTGTCTAGTCTCACCAACCGCATAAGTGTGCATCCGCTCTCTTCTGTAGAGGCTTTTCAGTTCCAGAGCATGGATAGATGGAGGACATGGTCCCTCTCAGCCGTCCAGCTTCCCTTGGACGTCTACAGTGAATTGCCTTGGAGCTTGCACTTCTAATATTTCCTTGAATTTGCTATTTGACAATGTTATACATGTATAGAAGACATAAGGGACTCCGGCTACTCTCACCCTCTCTCCTCTCTCTCATCTCCTTCACACTTTGTCAAGCCCCTTCTCCCTTCGTGTCCTTTTGTTTTGTTTTCTGACCAAGGCCTTCTGTGTAACCAGAGGTTTGGGAGTAGCTGCTCTGGCTGATGGGCTTTGCATTGGGTATAGGAGTGAAGACAATGGCTGCCCATTCCTAGTACCCATTCATATCCAATACTGCAGCGGGGAGGAGAAAAGCTCCACAAGCGTGCCCCCCTGCCTCCCGTGCCCCGGATCCATGACAGACCGGTACAGGCCCAGTGCAGGCAGCTGCAGCAGCTGAGCGATTCTGTCAGTGATGGCTGTGTCATGCCCAGAAGACAACATTTCACAGGCTTTTTCCCTATTTTCCAGCACTCATGTTCTTTCCATTCCCTCCTCCATCCGTCACGTTCCCTGAGCTTTAGAGGCGTGGCGTAAATGTCCTGTGCAGAGCATTCTCTGTAGTATACCGAGAGCTAGTATTGCCCCCAAGGGATTCTTCTAGGCCCATATGTCACCTTTTCTTCCCCTTTGCCCAGCCTGGGCTAACTATCAGGCTAGGAGGTGAAGTCGCTTTGAATGGATGCCTTACCTCCTTAAGCCTGTGCACTTCCGCTTTCCCAGGCTGTTGTCCTCTTGTTCCTGTTACCTAGACGTTAGCTAATACGGAAAGATAAGTTCTGCCACTACAGAAACAAACTAAGCAGGACTCTTTCCTATCAGATATTTCATTACACTCAGGTAAACTTTTACCTCTAGTTCTAGAGCAGTTCTTGGGAGCTATAGGGCTGAGGCACTCAAAATGCTTGTTTAATAAAATGATGAGGTGAGGGAGAAAGAAAACTATCAAATCCACCTTACTTAAAGGAACAGAAAAGGGTGTGTGTGTGTGTGTGTGTGTGTGTGTGTTTGCATAAACTTATTTCTGCATAGCAGGGAAACAAAGCTATGTTGAGCCAAATACAGTAAACTTGAAACAGCTTGGACATGGCCCATTTTATATCTCTAGGGCATAGACTGACCCTCATACGCATCTCATCCATCCACACAGCACCTGACCTAGTCTGCAGCCCAGTGTACAACTCAGTGGGAGCCGAAGGGATAAAGAAGGCATAGGATGGACAGCTGTTACTGTGGAGGTAACAGACGAGGGAGAGCCGGTGCAGCAGCGTCCTCACACAGCAGAGGAGAAAAAGGCTTGGCTTGGTGCCAACGTGATTTTAACTGTGCTTGTTTCCTTGGCTGTAAGATGAAAGTGAGGTCTCACAGGCTTCAGTTAAATTGAGAATGATAAGCAGGACAGTGGCACCTGGTGAACAGTATCAAAGCCCAGATGGAATATACTTAACCGTAGTGTCCATAGTGCTTCTTAGCATCTGGGGTTTGCCCATCACATTTTCTGTTAACTCCAAGACTCTGTTTCCTTAAGGAGGAATGCAGGAAACAGCTGAGAAGCCCGAATATTCAGGGGCCTCAAAAGAGTAAAAATTTCATGCATGTGTGTATTGTGTGGCAGAATGTTTCTCTGTGTGTGTGTGTGTGTGTGTGTGTGCACGCGCGCGCGCATGTGTGTGACTGTATGTGATCATATGTGCATGGGTGAACCTGTGTGTAAAGGCCTCGGGCACTTATGTACCTGCACACATGTACACATAACAACACCCACTCAGGCAGCCATGCACAGGCCTGTGCCTGCCCACCCATACACATTGCATAAAGTAAAACGATTTCATGCCAGAGGACACCAGGATTCCTAGCAATATATTTGTTAGGTCTTCAGTGTTTGAGAAATGCCTTATCTGGAGACAAGAGGCAAATGCTAGAACCAGTCAGGTGAGAACTTTGGCAAAAGGCAAACGTAAAACTTGCGTTACTAATGACATGTGACTGAGAAATGAGTCGGGAAAAGGCATGCTCTTGGCTTGAATGATAGACGTGCATCAAAGGGAAATTGAGAGTTTTAGATAAATCTGTTGTAATGCAGAGCTGATCTAAGAACCTTCTAAAATATTCTACAGCGCAGCACTTAAAAATCAGCTCCTTCTGGACACTTCTCCACAGGATTCCATGTAGATTTACCTTGTTCATTTGTGTTTGTTGTTTGTTGTTTCCTACTTTTTGGAGATCAAGTCTGGCTGGCCTCAAACTCTTTGCATAACTGGGGAGAACCTTGAAGTCTTGGGCTTTCTTGCCCCTGCCTATTGAGTTCTGGAATTACAGGCGTGCACTCGACTACCCAGTCTATATGTGTCATATATGTGGTGCTGTGGGTGGAATCCAACCAGGGCTTTATGATAGCAAGCAAGTACTGTATCCACTGAGCTACATCCTCAGCTACCTTGTGTCTTAAATCGCAGCATAATACTTCCGGGTGTTGCCATGACCACACACGTGCGTTATTTATTTCCCATTAGTATTTATTTATTTAAATTAAAATAGTAATTTTTATTAATTTCCTCCTCCATACCTGTACATAATATTTTCTGGCAACTTTCACCCCCACCTTCTTCTATGTCCCTCCCATCTCTGTGAACTCCCCTCCTTTAAAAAATATTAAATAATGAAAACAAAACTTTATCTAAAAGTGAAGCATCTGGAAAAGACATTTGTTCCTCCCTGTCTTGTATCGTTCCCAATACTTGACCTTGGCCTCCCGCCTGGCCTGGCCTTTCAGAGCTGGGCCTCTAAAGACATCTTTGATGACAACAGTCTTGTCCAAGGGGAGATCCACAGAGTGCCTTGTGAGCATGGGGTGATTGTAGTTAGAAACTTTCACAAAGGACTTGATCTTTGATTTCTTGGCAATTTTCTTCTTCTTCTTCTTCTTCTTCTTCTTCTTCTTCTTCTTCTTCTTCTTCTTCTTCTTCTTCTTCTTCTTCTTCTTTTTATTAATTTATTCTTGTTACATCTCAGTTTATCCCATCCCTTGTATCCTCCCATTCTTCCCCCCTCCCATTTTCCCATTATTCCCCTCCCCTATGACTGTTCCTGAGGGGGATTACCTCCCCCTGTATATGCTCATAGGTTATCAAGTCTCTTAGTAGTTATTTAGACATTGCCACACAAACTACAATGGCCCTTCTTTTCGCCGAGGTGATATTAAATGTTCTTAAATTCTTTGAACATGTTTTTATCCTTTACATTTCCATACCTATACCTTTATACTGTGTATCTTGATCCACCCACCATCATCTCCACCCGGCTCTCCCTCGTGCTCCCACCCCATGTCTCACCAACTTTATGCCCTCATTTTTATTGTTATTAATAATCCACTGGATACTTTTTTAAATAATTCATAGACATGAACCCAGACCTTAGCGCTTCTAAACAACAATCCTCATGCTTTGAAAATGGATAATGCCCAAGAAAGTAACTTATCAATGTCAGTCTTAATTTCTTTCATCAGCCCCGAGGTAGAATGGGAGAATCATGGTTTAGCCATCATCTTATCGCTGGCGCAGTGTCGGCTCCACTCACTTTGCACGGGATCAGATAAAAGGATGCTTGCTTTATCTTTGCTCTGCCACCCTGGTGCAGCTAAAAGCTTTTCAAGAAGGGGGAGGGGCAGGATGAGCTGAGAGGCCAACAGGTTATGAAGCATTGTCCCAGCCAAGCCAGAAGCACTGAATCAATTTCCAATATGTTCCTCACAGAGCTAAAATCCCATGCTCTGGAGATGTTATTGTTTGATTATAAAAGCAGGTGGAATTTGAAGAGAGACTTTCATGCCACCTTGATAAACAGTCTCTGCCTGTAACTCGATTGTGTCAACTCCCAGATGGAGGCGAATTATGCTTTTGGATGACTCTCTGCCCATCTGAAACTTAGTATCGAGGCCCCTCCTTGAGAGCTCACTGGGAAGGAACTCAGCCTGTGCAAGAACTTATCTGGAGTCGGCCTTAGCCACTCCACTTCCAAATGAACTCATTGTATTTCCAAATATGTCATTTCCCTGGCTGTTAACCTACTCCTCAAAATGTCCCCCCATGTCAAAGGCAGGTGCAGATAATTCAGATTTAAAGCAGGCAATAAGGCCAGACCCTTTCCTATGTGATACTTGTTTTTATTTTTTAAAAAACTAAAATAAAATAAAACACAAATAAACAAAAACTACTTCCTGGGGCTGGAGAGATGAATAGTTCTGTGGTTAAGAGTATATCCTGTTCTCCAGAGAATCCGAGTTCAGTTCCCAACATATTTATCAGGTGGTTTACAACCACTCTAGCTTTTGGAGGACCCACTCACTCTTCTAGACCCTGTTGGCACTTGTACTTGTGTGTACACACACACACACACACACACACACACACACACACACACACAATTTAAAAACAATAATAATAATAATAAAACTTCTCATGGCCAAAAAATGGTTCAGTAAATAAAGTGCATGTCTTGTAAACTCAAGGGCCTGAGTTCAGATATGCATAAATCATTCAGGGTTATGATCCAGGTAGGGGTCTGTAGCTCCAGTGATAGGTTATTGGCAGATGTGCCTAGTGTGGTGTCTGTAGCTTCAGAGCAAGGTTATTGGCAGGTGTGCCAGGTGTGGTATCTGTGCCTCCAGGTGTGTTGTCTGTGGCTCCAGTGCTAGGTTATTGGTGGGTGTGCCAAAAAAGTTGGATCCCAGGTACTTACTGGCAAGCCAGTCTAGCCAAACTAGTGAAATTTTGGTTCATTAAAAGTTGGTGTCTCAAAAAATGGAGAGTAATAAAGACACCTGAAGTCAACCTCTGACCTCCATGTGCACCCACACAGCTGAGTCCACTAAGCACAAGTGCAAGGAAGGAAGCACACACCCCATATACACAAAAATGTAAAACTTCTCAGTGCCTCTCACACACTGTGCTATATTTATTCATATTTTTGCCTTCTTAAATTAGCAGATGTATTAGTTACTTAGCACTGTGACAAAATACTTGAAAGGATAAACAGAAGGCAAGAGGGTTTGTTTTGGCTCACAGTTTAAGGGGACACAGTCCATTATGCCTTCTTAGTGCTCCAGCTGGACAGTGTCCAGAGTTGCTCATAACATGATACCAACCGAGAAGCAGAGGTCAAGCCACAGGTTGATTGGGCTATCACTAACAAGGTCTAAATCCAAGTCACACTTCCACCAGCAATGCTCCAGCCCCTCTCAACGTCTCATGCCACTGGCTGGGGACCTTATGTTAAACACATACACCTATGGGGCATTTCTTATTGAACCAATGCAACATATATTTGTTGAGTGAGTCAGTAGGTTTGATTGATGACTTTTTTATACTTTGATGATGTTCTCTTCTCTCATTACTTTTGTACTTTCTTCCTTTCCCACTTGTCTCTTTCCTCTTTCCAAATAATCTCCCTTAAGCTTTCATATATATTTAAATTTAGATTCCATATGTCTAAGTCTGGTTTATTTTATTTAACATGATAGGTTCTATTATATTTTCTTGCATATGATGTAGTTTCACTCTTCTTTATTACTGAACAAATTGTGTGTGTGTGTGTGTGTGTGTGTGTGTGTGTGTGTGTGTGTGTGTACAGATGTCATGTGGTTATCTGTTCACTTCAGACATATAGATTAATTTAATATTATGTTAGTTACTTTACATGTTACTGAGACATAATACTAAAAAATCATCTTGAGGAAGGAATGACTTATTGTGTCTCATAGTTTGAGGGTGCAGTCCATTGTGGTGGGGAGTCATGGCCTCAGGAGTGTGAGGTGCTAGTCACATGACAACCACAGTCAGGAAGCAGAGAGAAAGATTAATGTGGGTACACAGCTTGCTTCTCCTTTGTATGCAGTCCTGGATCTCAATCTTGAAATGGCAGCACACACATTCAGACTAGTTAACCCAATCTAGAAGCTCCCTCACAGACAGGCCTGGGGCTTTGTTTCCATGGTGATTCTCTGTCTCACCAACTTGACAATCAGTGCTAACCATCACACATATTGCGGTGGTTGTGAATATTGCCACGGTGAGCCTGTGCGTGCAGGTAGAGCTGCTACTTCCTGATCTAGCAAAGATAAGGAAACAATGTGGGAAAGAGGAAACAATGTACTACAGTGTTGATGGTCAGAGACTCTGGAAATATGGATTTTATGGCATGATATAAAACATCTTGTTCTCTGTATCAGACTTATCAGCCACAAAGAGGAAGACTGTTCCAGAAAACCTCTATTGTTTGTCTGGCCAAACATACTGAGTCTTTCTAAGGAACTGGCATTACCATCTAAGCTTCAAAACATCCATTAGTAGCCAATTTTAGTTCCTGTTTCCCATGAATCTGCAGGAGGATGGCAGTGTAGTTGCAAGATCACAGGATATTTTTTAAAGATTGCAAAGTTTGGGCCGCTGTTTTGGGGCAGTTTAGACTTTGAACAGTCGTGATGGCCATGCTCACTTGTTAAGGGTCTTGCACTTTGGAAAAGCACATCCACTGGTTCTAGGTCTCACAGTTGTGTTGCTACCATTAGGAGACCTCGGTTCCAGCTTCTCCTTTCCCATCTACCTCATGCTATGGCTTTGAGTATATCCCCACATCTTCCAGAACCTCTACCCACCTCATCTCCCAAATGGAGAACGTAGTGATTGTATAAGTACTGCCAACAGCATTCTTGGTGCAGACAGGAACCCAACCGTAAGTCTTTGTTGTTGGACTTACTGTTGCTAAGGGTGATTTAATGCCTAGGTAGCTGCAGAGTCCATATTTCTGCTTGATGAAGGCAGTCCATGAAGAGGTCTAATTGTCTTGCTCATATTTCACAGTAAGATGGTCACAGCATCAGAGTGGAAAGGGTTTGCTATGGAAATTTCCAGCCGTAACCCTGACATGTCGAGAAGATGGCTTGAGTCTTCTTTCTGTCCTAAAGTACCACACTTCCTGAATGGATGGAGGAAATGACTAGGACACCTGAATGCCAGCCACCCGGCACACACCACATATTACCCAGAGCCACACCGATCTTCCCCTTTATCCCTCCCACGCTGTCCCATGCCATGCTGCTTCACACCTTTGTCAACTTCCAGCTCACAAAAGACAGTAGTGGGGAGTGCTCTACCGTTCCCACAGGTGGGAATGAGTCACCTTCATTTTCTGGTGCTCACACCGCAAGCCTTAGCCATAAGCCAATTTCAGTTCAGTTACTAAATATTTATTAGGCCTTGACTCATCCTGGGCAATTGTGCTGAGCCCTCCAGGGATGTAAAAATGGAGTCTGGGTTTGATGAGATTCTCTGATCTGATTCTGAACCAAGATCCTTATTTACATCTCCCCCCCCCCCGCCCCTTAAATTTAGTGAGTGATTGAATCACTCTATATCTTGCCTCGATATTGGACCACAAGGAAAGGTCAGTTTCCATGGATGGCTTGGTACTTAGAGGTTGTTTTTCCCCCCTAAAGCATTACCACAAAGGCATTATCCCTGTAAAGAAGCCTATCATCGTAAATGATCAAGAACTTACTTTGCTTTGTAGTTACTCAATAACGTGAACTTATTCTTCCTAACATCCTGGAAAAGACAAATAATTTCAGCACACAGCATGTGGAGCCATTGTTTAAATGTCATCTCTGCCACTGTTTACTGCCCTGCTTAGTCAGGGAGATATTTGCATGTTGGATTCACTTGAGCACTGAGCATGTGATGCGAGAGAGATGGGGAGCTGATTTGGGTATTGCTTCCTAATAGAACCCCTTTGGGGCTGGGGAGATGCTCAGACTAAAAAGTGCCAGCCACACAAGAGAGGAGTGCCCCTGGACCCCCACATAAAAAAGACAGACACGGTAACAAGGGCTTTGAATCCCAGTGCTGGGGAGGTGGATACAGTGTGTATTAGCCTACTTAAGGAGTTCCAGGCCAGGAAGAAACCCTGTCTCAAAAAAAAAAAAAAAAAAACATGACTAATGGAGCCTAAGCAGTGACCCAAGCCTATCCTCTGACCTCCTAGAAGTACAAGTGCACCTACACACACATGAACACACACATGAACACACACACACACACACACACACACATACACACACACACACACACACAGAGAGAGAGAGAGAGAGAGAGAGAGAGAGCTATTATAGTTAGATGTGGTCTTGAGAGATGATATAACAAACTATGCCATTTTTAGTTTTATTTTTGGTGATAGATAAACTATATGCATTATTATTTATCACCTTAATAAATTAGCCATATGAATTGTTTTTAAAATACTTATATTTGTATTTTTGTATGCATCTATGTAAGGGTCTCCTCTGGAAGGCAGAGGGGGTGTCGTATCTCCTGGAGCTGACGTGACAGTGTGGTGAGCCATCGAGCGTAGGTGTTGGGGACTGAACTTGGGTCCTCCGCAAAAGCAGTATATACTCTCAACTACTGAACCATCTCTCCAGGCCAGCATGGCTTTCCTTTTAAATTTTTATTTTATTTTTAATTATGTGTATACTGAGCCATCTCTGCAGCCCCAGCAGACTGGCTTTGCTTAATTCTTCACAGTGTTTTCCAGGATTATAATGAGTTTTGCAGCAGTCTACTTTAGTTTCCCAGTAGACTCTGTGACAAGAATTCAAGGTCAAGTAAATTATCAAGAAGTGCAGGAAAGAGCAGTAAGGGACATCCATCAGGGAAGGGAAGCCAGCCAGTAAGAGGCACGCTGTCACACCAGCTATCCCCAGAATGAGCTATATAATTTGCACAACTCGATACAAAACAGAACTCATGTTCCCTTGTTCAACAGTTGTTGGAGGGCCAGTGAGATGGCTCAGAGGGTAAACATGCTTGCTGCAGAAACCTGACAACTGGAATTCAATCCCTGGATCCTACCGTAGAAGAAAACTGACTCCACAAAGTTGTCTTTTGATCTCCATGTGTGTGTCATGGCATGTACATACCTGTGAGCCCAAATACATACCATACAGGATATATATATAAACACACATATTGATAAATAAGATAAAATGTTAAAAGTCATGAAGAATTCTAACATCTGGAGACATGGTTTGGTTGGTAAAATGCTTGTCCTACAATCCACAGAACCCATCTAAAAACAATAATTATGAAAGGGCATGCACTTGTAACCCTAGCACTGCTGAAGCGAAGACCAGTCAGCCTATCAGCCTGTACTCCTTGGTGAAGAGACACTGGAGGGAGAGAGAGAGAGATAGAGAGAGAGAGATGAAAAGTCAGAGACATAACATCCAAAAATTGTCCACACACACACCTATGAATGCATAAACACACAGACTTTTAAAATAATAATAGTGGCAGACAGAGCCCTGTGTGATAACACAAGTCCCATACATGTTACTGGCCATGGCTCTTACGTTAGTCTGGAGCATAGAGCACACAGGTCTTAGTGTTCTTCCTCCTGAGGAGTCACCACCACCTCCTACCACTGTGAATAGAGGGTTGCTTCTGTCAAAGAAGCCAGAGTGATGTGGCTACTTGTGACATGCTCAAGCAGTGGGTTCCCAGGAGAGTAGGCAGGCGGCCTTCAATACCTAATTGGCTACCAAATGCCAAGATTTAGGTACTCAGCTATGTGGACTCAAATGTCTCTAGAAGTCAGCCACAACTCAGTGGGCACTCCGGCCAAAGTCTGTAGCAACAAGAAAAGAAACTAAGACAAATCCTATCAACGGAAACGCTCACCTCTAGTCTTTTCTCATCTGCCTGCCTCTTACCCAGCTCTCAGGACACCTGTCATTTCTGCATGTAGAAAGTCAAACAGGAGTGACAAAATGAGAGTGCGGTGAGAGCCATGATCTCATGTCCCTGAGTCACTGCTCTATTTGCTTGCGGGTGTTACGGCCCTGGAAGACTAGCTTCCTCCTTCATGAGCCTCGTTTGTTTCTTCACGAAACAGATCTAGAGTTAGTCTCCAGATTTGTCTACAAGATCTGAAGCTTTTATCTCGGAAACATTCAGAAAACAGTTGGAACGTTCTTTCATTCCTAAATCATAGCTAGGGGAATAGTTTTATTGGCAAAGTGTTTGCCACACAAGCATCTGAGTTGGATCCCTAGAGCCATCTAAAAAGCTAGACAGGGGAGTGTGGACTTGAAATCCCAGTGTGGGAGGCGGAGGTGAGTGGAGTCTCAGGGCCTCGCTGTCAGCCAGCCCAGCTCTCCTGCAATTTCAGATCAATAGGAGACGTAGTCTAATAAAAAAGACAAGGTGAATGGTGCCTAAAAATGACACCCAAGGTTGACCCTGACTCACTGTATACTTCCATACACATGTATACTCATATATACAAATATTCACACACACACACACACACACACACACACACACACACACGACTTTTGGGAGGGTGACTATTTCCTACACAATGTGCTTCTGGTCTTTGAGCTGGGTGATGCGTCCACGTGATTTCCCCTCTTTCATCATTTGTGTGAGCTCTCAGTACCAGCTCCTTAAATGCTGTAGTGATTTAGTTGGTGGATTTTATATGTCAGCATGACAAAGTCATGAGGAACCTAGATACTTCTTCAAATGTTGTTCTAGGTACTTCTGGGTGTGTTGGAGGGTAAAGCTAACTTTTAGATCAATAAATGCGTAAAATAGGTTTCTCTCATTAATGTAGGCTTCATCCAGTCAGTGAAAAACTCAAGTAGAAGGTGAAAACTGATATTCCCATTCCTGGGCGAGGGGAGAAAATTGCTCTCAACTGCCTGACTTCAAGCTGGGACATTGCATTTTTATTTGCATTAGGATCAAGGCAAAGGGTTAAATTTCCTGGGGCCTTAGTCTTCTGGTCTTCCAGTGGGAACTGTGTTTATATGACAGACAATTCCTTCTCTTACTCTTGCTCTCTCTTTCTTTCTCTCTCTCTCTCTCTCTCTCTCTCTCTCACACACACACACACACACACACACACACGTGTGTGTGTGTATGAATGTGCACATGCACGCACACAAGCACTTTGTCAGTTCTTTCTCTGGAGAACATTGACTAACACAATTACACATAATTAGATGTCAACGGGATAATTAGAATATCAGCTAGAGGAAGCTGAAGCAGCAGGAGCTGCCCAGATTTGTTCATCAGGCAGAGGAAAACTGAGCTCATAAACCGGACAGAGGTGGGGAGAGTCTTCACATGCCGGGACTCAGCCCACATCCTCACCGCATATGTGAAAAGTGGAGCAGGTAGTCCTGGTGACAGCCAGTTATAAAAAACATCTCCGTTTGCCTTGTGTTTTCACACGGGCAACAAAAGTAGACATTTTTTATCTAAGTAATACCTGAACTCAAAATTGATCTTTTCTTTTTCTTTTAAAACAATATTCTTTGTGTGGGGTGTGGTTTACACATGCCATGGCACACATGAGCGGGTCAGAGAAAACCTCAAGTGCTGGTCCTTGCTTTCTGCCTCTAACACAGGGTACTCCAGGCCACTTGCCTCATGAGCATCTGGGGAGTCTCTTGCCTCCATCCTCCATATTCCCGTGGGAACCGGAGGGTTACAGACACACTAAGCATCTGGCTTTCATTTGGGTTCTAACAATCTGAACTCAGGTCCTCACTCTTGTGCCACAAACACTTTGCCTACTGAGTCATTTTTCTAGCCTGAAACTTCTCTTGATATCAATAAAACATGAACGCCTCAAGCTTGTACTTTTCTATCTCTGTTTCCCTGCTCACTTCATACAAAGGGGACTAAAGGTACCGAAGGCCCTGCATGTAAGGAGAATCTCAGACTCAGAAAATCTCATGTCTACATACAACATGGTTATTCATGATGAAGGACTGCATCCTTTGGACAGAGAATTTGTGTGTTAAAGCAAGGTGCTGTCTTCAGCCGGCCACACCTGCTCCTGCTGGTCTCAAAGGTCCTTGCTTGACATAACAGGCCACTGACTTCTCAGAATTGTAAGCACTGTTGGCATGTGTGTCATTGAGATGTACTGTTGTAGAAGACTGGGCTGCCAGGGATGTCAGACTAACTGACCATTTTTCTGGGGACTGGGAAGATCGCTCGGACATTAAAGTGTTTGCTTTGCTAGCATAAGGACTGACATTCAATTCCCAGAACCCATGTGAAATAACCGTATGTGGTAGGGTACCTCTTATCCCAGTGCTGGGGTGGTGACACAGGAGGATCCTTAGGGCTCAATGGCCAGTCAGCCTAGGCTACCTGGACAGGGGGCTCCAAGCTAGCGATAGACCCAATCTCATACAAACAAGATGGTCAGTACCTAAGGAAGAATACGTGCCTTTGGCCTCTGTCCTCCACATGCACATATACAGGTTTGCCAGATACACACACCAGCCCTCACACAAACACCCCCCCATCATCCAATCATCATACCCAAGATCCCACACAAAATGGACTTTTGCACTGTTTCCCCCAGATCGTTTTTGTGGATATTGGTTGCGTTGAATTTTATCATGGAATTGGCCTAAAGAACAGTCCAAGTGTGGATCGAATAAGAAACTCTCACTGTTTAGCATCCCTACCTGAGAATGCAAGGTGTTCCCTTTGCTAATGGTGCAGGAATCCTTGAATCCAGACAAATATACTGAGCATCTACCTTCTGCCATGACCAGTGTATACAGAGAGCCTTGTAGTAGAAGCAGATGGAGCATGAACTAACAATAGACCATGCCTATTAGTGAGTTTATGTTCATAAAGCAATAAACTCTGGTACAGGAGGGCATTCTGTAGGCGTTTGTTGCAAAGCTAAAAGGAATCTATCAAAAGCAGATAGTGTGGGCTCTGAGCCTCACAGAGTTGTCTCTGTCTCTGGCACACTCAATCAGAACTAGCTACACAAACTTTCAGAGCTTCAGCTTGCTCCCTTCCTCTGAGGTACTAGGGACCAACAGAGGAACCCAGAGGTCCCACGCCTCTTTCCCCCCTTTCCCAGGCCTGTTTGGGGAGTAAGAGAGCTAGGCTCCTCCATAAGTGTGCTGTGACCCTCTAGAATTTACAGAGAGTTTTCAGGCCTTTATGATCCTGGAGCTCTTGACTTCCTACTTGTTCCCAACCAGCAGCGATGCTGTTTTCATTTTCCTTCCCTGTTCCCCAGCCGTGCAACTTATGGAGAGGATGTTGAGTTTGACCATTCCAATTATGGCTTCATTATTCGGCTCAGATTTTCTAGCTGATGCTGCTCCCAGTCCCCTCCCCCACCTCCTCCCCATCCCATCCTCCTCCTCTTCCCTCTTCCTCCTCCCTGCCCCACCCTCATGATCTTTGTCTTCCTAGTTTTTTTTCTGTTGCTGTGATGCAAGAGAATGCCCCGATTCTGCTCCCCTTCCCCGCCCCCCAAAAAAAGCAGCACTCAGGAAGAAGACCTTATTTTGGTGGAGAGGTACAGTCATTCTTGATGGGAAAGATACAACACAGGCAGGGAAGGTATGATGGCTGGAGCAGGAGCTGGCTGGTCACATTGCATCTACACTCAGGAAGCAGAGAGTGAATAGGAAGTGGGGCAGGCTATAAAACCTCAAAGCCCACCCATATTGTCTCACTAAGAGATGTACCTCCGAAAGGTTCCCGTATCCTTCCCAACTGGTACCTCCAGCTGGAGACCCAGTGTTCAAACAAGGGAGCCAATCCCCACCTCACAATCAGTGCAGCCCCAGCCTCCTCCTGTTATTTTCCCTGCCTTGTTACTATAGCTTCCCATACTGTTGTTTGCCCTTGTGAACAAACTAGCAGTATCTTGTTACATGTCTTCCCATGTCTTCTTGTCTCTGTGCTGTACTTTCTAAAGAAGCAATTGCACGTTCTGTATTATTCAACATGCAGTGACATCACTGTCATCTTCTTGGAAGCCCATGTTATAAATATAGCTGAGGATGATATCAACACATATTCCTGATAACATCTTTCAATTTTTTTTTAATGTATTATCCTTGGATCACAATGATGCAGTTTCTCATCACATTTTCTGCCAAGTCTTGTTTATTTTTCTTAAACAAAGAAGAAAGCCAAAAAAAAAAAAAAAAAAAAAAAATCGGTAAGCTTCAAACTTCAAGGGCAGAATCCAAGGTGGTAAATTAATTCCTAGGCCTCCGCATCTTCCATATGCCACCACTGACATTTTAAGAACGAAAATAGCGTGGTGGAAGCACAAGTGAGCCTGAATCTGCGATACCTCAGTTTCTGTTAGGACCGTGGTGCTTACTAATTCAGGGCATCCACACCTCCATCTCCTCAGTAATGCTGGAAGGAGTCAAGGAGAGAACTAGCACCCATCATTCCAAGTTGTTTCTTTCATATATTTTTAAAGGAGAAAAGCAATGCTACCCTCTTTGACACTCTGTTGTCTGTCCTCTCCTAAGGATTTATGAATAAATGTCTGTTTTCAACAGACACAGTACCAAGGACGAGCCAGAGAAACAGCTCGCCATCACTCTAGCTTACTGACCTGTGAGGCTATTGGGGTCACCTAGAGGAGTTCTAGGCTTCATTTGTGGCTTATCTAGGGCGCATGAAGCTCATGGAGCCTGAGTTGGGATGAATTCACCCCTGTGAGTGTATAGTACAGCCGACTTCAAAAAAACACATCCAGATGTGGAACTGCTTTTGAAATCACGGCTTTGAATAGTAGCACCCCAAAATGAATGCTCACGCCCCTGCACAGCTAGGCTTACCCTAACCACCGGTCCTGGGGATGTTCCAACCTGCGCCCTACCACACATGTAGTTACTCTACTTGACTTTTATGAAAACAGAACCATCCTGAGAGTACCAAGTATTCCGGATGTGGCCTCTCGTAAGTGTGACCTACACAGAACCTTCTGGGCTATGCATATTGTCAGTGGGACTTCTCCTTATACACTTTTAATTTTTTTTCTGCTAATTAGAGTTGTGTGGATATACCACAGTTCATCTCTTCATCTACTACTTTATAGATGGTTCAGTTGTCTCCAAGGTAAATTATTAGGCAGAAAGCTTCCATAATCATTTGTGCAGAAGTCTCCGGGTGAAGCAGATGTATCGGTTTTTTTTTTTAATTTTTTTATTAATTTATTCTTCTTACATCTCAATGTTTATCCCATCCCTTGTATCCTCCCATTCTTCCCTCTCTCCCACTTTCCCCTTATTCCCCTCCCCTATGACTGTTCCTGAGGGGGATTTCCTCCACCTGTATATGCACATAGGGTATCATGTCTCTTCTTGGTAGCCTGCTATCCTTCCTCTGAGTGCCACCAGGTCTCCCCCTCCAGGGGACATGGTCAAATATGAGGCACCAGAGTACGTGTGAAAGTCACACTCCACTCTCCACTCAACTGTGGAGAATGTTCTGCCCATTGAGTAATACTGCTACTGCCTGATAAGCTTTGTGACAGTAACTTAACTTTGTATGAACATGCCAAGATTTTTCTAAGTCCATTTATGACTTTGTATTCTCAGCAATACAATGCGTTTCCCTTGTTCCACGTAGTTGCCCTTAGTTAGCAGTTCTTTGTTCCGTTTTGCCATTTCAGTGTATTGTGAGGTGGGATTTTTGTTTGTTTTTAGGTGTGTGTGTGTGTGTGTGTGTGTGTGTGTGTGTGTGTGTGTGTGTGTGTGTGAGCATGGTGTACAAGTATGTGGTCTATGCACTTGTATGTGCAAGTGTGCATGCACCTGTGTGCACACAGAGGCCAGAGGAGGTCATCAGACATTCTCCTCTATAGCTTTTCACATTATTCCCTTGAGGCAGGGTCTCTCGCTGGGCCTGGAAGTAGGCTGGCAGCTAGCAAGCCCCAGGAGCTCTCTATTTCCACCCCTCGCACACACAGTGCTAAGGCGGTAGGTATGTGAGCAGCCTCTGCCAGTTTCTTTGCATGGGATCTGAACTCGGGTCCTCACGCTCACACAGCAAGTGTTCTTACCCACTGAGCCATTTCCCCAGCCCCTTGTGGCTTTAGCCTGTGTCCCTTGACGCTGGTCATCATTCCCTGCATTTTTTAATAGATATATTCTCATTGTTGACAGGTCTTCAAAATTCCAATTAAATTTTGTGTTCTTTTGTGTCTTACTACTAAGCTAAATTCTTTTTATTTGGGATTAAAATTCCTTTTTAGGTACACTTTTTGCTTCCCAGCCTGTTGCTTGCCTTACATTTTTATATTTATTGACTTATTTTGTCAGAGAATGATGTGGACCACAGCATGCATGCATGTAGATATCCTCTATCACTGTTATTATATATAATATATATATGCATATATTATTTCTGGGTATAAATTTGAAATTTTTAATGCTGTCTAATAGCTAGACCTTTTAAACTGATTTTAAATTTAATGTCATTATTTGTTTTACATTTTTAAGACTTATTTTTTTAAAGATTTATTTATTTATTATATGTACAGTGCTCTGTCGGCATGTACACCTACACACCAGAAGAGGGCATCAAATCACATTGTAGATGGTTGTGAGCCACCATGTGGTTGCTGGGAATTGAAGTCAGGACCTCTGGAAGAGCAGTTGGTACCCTTACCCTCTGAGCCATCTCTCCAGCCCTTTAAGATTTGTTTTTATTAATTATCTGTACGTGTGTGTGTGCTTGGGATTGTATGCGTGTGTGTTGTCCGCAGAGGCCAGAGGCCTTGGATCCCTTGGATCTACATTGCAGGTGGTTACAAGCTGCGTGTAGTGGGTGCTGGGAACTACACCCAGGCCCTTCATAAAAAAGCAAGCAGGAATGAACCATCTCCTTATCCTCATAATATTTTTATATGTATTAACTTGGGTGGGTAATGCTAATAATCAGAATACATTATATATGCATATATGCCTATGAAATTGCTAAATAACAAAATTAATAGATATCTTCAAAAACTATAAATTAGTTTACATTTTTCTTAACCTGTATCTCATATATTCTTAAACTTTCTGCATTCTTAAAATACAGTATTTGAACATTTTTCATCATTTTGTTGTGTTCTGTTATGTTTTTGTGTTCACTCATGTCGGGATGTTTTCTAACTCTCCTTTTAAATTTCAGGTCATGTAGTAGTGTTCTGCTTAATTTCAAAGAACTTGGACTTTTCTCTAGGTTTGCTCTTTGCTTTAATTCTATAGTTGTCATAAAATATATTTTGTACAATTTCAGTAAACTTCTGGTTTGCTGAGGCATCTTTTATAATGATAGGTCTGATCTACCTCGATGAATCTTTATGTGAAAAGTATTAATATAGAATCTGCCCCTGGCGGGCAGACTGGTGGGCAGAATGGAATGAAAATGCTGCTTCCTCTCCTGATCGCCCATCTCTGGTTCATGTCTTCGTTTGTTCTACACCTCAGAGAGGCCATGCCATTTCCATTCCAGAGTTAGCCTTTTTCGGTGTTTCAGCAGGTTTTTCTTCCTACATCTCAGAGTTCGAGGCTGCCAGTGTTCACGCCTAGGATAGTCACGTCTAGCTGGAGGATGACGAGGTCTCTGTAGAGTGCTGTGTTCCTCCCTGGAACGATACGCACATCCCTGCTTCTGAAGTTTACACACTCTGAGGTTAGCGTAGCACTCCAGCTTTGTTTTCCCTCATTGCTGCATGCTGCTGCTATTTTATTTTGCACATGTGTGCTATATGTTAATTGGACTTCTTTTATTCTTTTTTGTTTATAGTTTAGGTTCATTGATTTATCCATTCAATCAATTGGTGTTTTTAAGACCAGATCTTACTACGTTACTCAGGCAGATCTTAAACTCATTATATAGACCAGGCTTGCCTTAAACTTCAAGTCCTGGCATTATAGGTATGTGTCACTACTCCTGGCTTTAAGTGGATATTTTATAGATAGTTTATAATCCATGTGTGGTAGCACACACCTTTAATCCCAACACTTGGAGGCAGAGGAAGGCCGGACTGGTCTACATAGCTATACCCTGTCTCAAAACAAACAAACAAACAATAACAACAACAAACCTGAAAGCTACTTAGCATATAAATGGGACTTGTTTTTATCTCACCCAGTATGATCATCCCAGACTATTTATATTTAAAACTTCGCAATAAGCTCACCAAGTGGTACCACTTCCACTGCCCTTTTTCTTCTGTCTGAATCCTATTTGCTGTCTGTTTTCCACCTGACTATGGGACCTCCTCTGGCATTTCTTACATAAAAATACTCTAGAAATTATATTTATCTGCTTTATTTGTCCAGAAAGTATTTAGTTTGACATTTCTCCCATCAAACAATTAATGAAATCAAGTTTCTCCATTTTTATGTATATGTTTGTGTTGTGCATGTTTTAAAATATATGTAGGGACACATGTAGGGTGTGTGTACTTACATGTATGTGTGTGCATGTGTGCCTCTGTGTGTATGCATGTGTGTGCCTCTGTGTGTATGCATGTGTGTACCTGTGTGTGTGTGCGTGTGTGTGTGTGTGTGTGCGTGTGTGCCTCTGTGTGTGTGCATGTGTGTGCCTCTGTGTGTATGCATGTGTGTGTACCTGTGTGTGTGTGAGTGCCTGTGTGTGTGTGTGTGCGTGGTGTGTGTGTGTGTGTGCATGTGTGCCTCTGTGTGTGTGCATGTGTGTGCCTCTGTGTGTATGCATGTGTGTGTACCTGTGTGTGTGTGAGTGCCTGTGTGTGTGTGTGTGCGTGTGTGTGTGTGTGTGTGTGCATGTGTGCCTCTGTGTGTATGCATGTGTGTGCCTCTGTGTGTATGCATATTTGTACCTGTGTGTGTACCTGTGTGTGTGTGTGTGTGTAGGCCAAAGGTTGATGCCAAGAGTTCTCCTTTGTTATTCTTTCACCTTATTCATTAAGACAGTGTCTCTCCATCAAACCCAGAGCTCATTACTCATGACTACTCTTTGCCAGCCAGCTTGCTCTGTGCATTGTCTGTCTCACCTTCCAGGGCAGGAATGACAGGCAGCCCACCACCCCTACCCCATATTTTCATGAGTTCTGGGAATGTAAACTCTGGTCCTCACTTTTGTGGGACAAGTGTTTTAACCACTGAGTTGTATCTCCAACCTGGAATTAATTTTTTCAGCGTTGCCAGGTGTTGTTGTTGTTGTTGTTGTTGTCTTGTTGTTCCCCTCGACAGCCTAAGGATGCTCACCCAGCATCTCATGGCTTTCATGGTCTCTAACAAGCGATCTGCTGTCTGCCTTGGTTCCTCTGGGAAGCGTCTTCTCAGGTTTACGCATGAGTTTACCACAGGATTTCAAGCAATTTGACTGTGGTGTGTCTTGCGTGATTTTTTTCCCTCCATTTTAGTCTGGCTAGGATTAACTGAGTCTCTTGGATGTTGTATTTTAGGGTTATATATTAAGTTTAGTAACATTTATGGTTATTTTCCATTTCTGTCCTCTGTTTTCTTTGCTTCTGTGACTCCAATAGAGTCTATTTACCTACTTAGTATTGACTCCCAGGTCACTGACACTCAAATGCTTCTTAAATTTTTTTCCTGCCTTTGTATTCTGTGTTTTGTTTTGAGTCACTTGTTTAATCTTTAAACTCACTGGTGACTTTTAAATCAGCTGTACCCAGCATCTCTGTTGCAATCTCAGGCAGTGTATTTCGCATTTGCACGTAGCTTCGGGTGGTAATGATTCCTGTGTGGTTGTCTTCATTATTTTGATCCATCCTGATTGTGTACAACTTTTACTTTGCATCTCCTTATGTTTTTATAGTGTTAACAATAACCATTCCAAGTTCTTGTTTATTAACTGCATTACCTCTATAATTTCTCTTTCCATTTCTTCTGGCTTAATGCTCCCTTGGCTATGAATCCCAACCACCTGCTCTTTTGTATGCCTGAAGACTTTTAATTGGATACAAGAGAATGTAAATTGCATCTTATTTTCTCTCTATAGACTTGGACTTTGTTCTGGAACACACTGTATGTATTAACGCATAGTTTTTATTTTTCCAAGGCTTGCATTCAAGTCCTGTTATGACAAGTCTAAGGAGCTTTTATTCTGAGTACAATTTAATTTCACTCCTGAGGCCTGACCCGTCTTCGAATTCTGTGTTCGTTATATGGAGAAGCCTCGCCTGTTCAGATGGTAGAAATGCCTTATTATTTTCTGTCTTGTGTGAGATCCAGGAATTATGCGACCTAGTGCTTCATTGTACCTGTGTCTGAGAACTGAGCCTCACCTCTCACATGTGCTGCACTCGGACAAAACCGTAAGGAAGCCCTGTTGCCAGTTTTCCTTCCCGGTGCATTGTCCTGCCAATCCTAGCTTCCAGATTCCTTCTCCCTTAACGTCTGCATTATCTCTTCAATCTGACGAGACCCCCAGGCTCTACAGGAATTCTCTCTCAAAGTTCAGAAACAAAATCCAGGCAATTGTCTGAGAAAATCACAAACTCACCTCATTTTGATTCGGAGATCAAGTTCTGTGCAGCTTGCTGTTCAATTTATGAAGACTACATGGCTTGTGTATGTGAATGTATGTGTGGGTATATGAATGTATTCATGGATAGATGGATGGATATGGATGCATGTATGTGCATGTGTATATACATGGGTATATATGCATGAATGTGTTTGCATGTATGTATATCCATATGTGTGTGTGTGCACATATATATTGTGTGTATGCATATATATGTATGCATGTATGTATGGGTTTAAGGATTAATATATGTATATGAATGTGTATAAGTACATATGCCTGTCTGTGTCTGTGTGTGTGCATGTGTGTGTCTGTGTGTGCGTGTGTGTACAATCGTTAATTGACATTTTATTAGTTGTTGACAGGTCTGAATCTCTGCGTGCATCTTGATTTGTATGCTTCTCGCCAAATCAAGCTTCTTAAAATCCCCTTTCACAGCATCCCACCCCTAATTTATTTTCTTTCCTCCCTTCTCTCATGTGCCTTATCAAAGCAGATGCTATCCAGGCAGGTGAGATGGGGAGTAGAGGCAAATGTCTATAGGATGTATCAAGCTTGATATGGAGTAGAAGAGATTTAGAGAGGCAGAATTACCCATAATAGCCATCAGTGCCTATCAGATTCAATGAGATAACTGTTCACTTCTCACTTTGTTTTGTCGAGACAGCTAGAGTGGCTGGAAGGAAGGAAGGAGGGAGGGAGAGGAGGGAAGAAAGGCTGCAAGTGAACAGAGAGACACGGGTAACCTTTTAGGAGAGCAGTGTTGTACATTCTCCAAGGAGAAACCATAACTTACTCATCTGGCGATGCAGTGACTTTGTACACAATGTAGAGTCCGCAAACGTCATTCATCTAGACCTTTAGAACGCCTTACATAAGTACCAGTTTGAAAGTGGATTAAAGGCGGTACAGATACAGGTTTATTATAATCAGGTTCCAGGGGAGAGCTAAGAAGAGATAAGGATAACAGGAAAAAGAGGGGAGATAAATTGGCTTCTGTACAATTAGGAAAAAAAAAAATGATGAACAAGGGGCAGGGCTGGGACAAACACTGTGGCTCTACATTTGCATGGTAATGTAGAAAGTTCTGCTGATAAAGTTAATTCTACCGGGCACCGGGGAGATGGCGCAATAGATAAAGCACATGCTTCACAAGCGGGAGGACCTGAGTTCAACTCCCCAGATCCCAGATAAAAACCAGACAGGGTAACACATGTCTGGAGTACCTACTCTTCTAGAGCCAGATTGAAGGTAGAGACGGAATTCTCAGAAGCTCCTAGGCCAGTTAGCCTGGCATATGTAGTACAAAGAAGAGACCCCACCTCAAGCATAGTACACACACACACACACACACACACACACACCACACACACACACACACCACACACACACACCACACACCACACACACCCACACACACACCACACACAAACACACACACACCACACCACACACACATACACACACAAACAACACACACACACACACACACACACACCACACACACACCAAACACACACACACACACACACCACACACACACCACACACACCACACAACACACCCAACACCACACACACACACACACACACACCACACCACAACACACACACACACCACACACACACCACACACCACACCACACACCACACACCACACACCACACCACACACCACACACACACCACACACACCACACACACACACACACACACACACACCACACACACACACCACACACACACACACACCACACACACACACACACACACCACACACCACACACACACACACCACACACACACACACACACACACCACACACACACACACCACACACACACACCACACACACACACACACACACACAAACAAACACATACACATTCAAAAAGAAATAGTAAAATCAATAGAGATCCAAAGAGTTGTGTAGCAAACCCCTGACTAGCCATGCACAGAACAATGTCAGAAGGCATCCGTCTGTGTTAGGGAGGGACACACCTTAAGGAAGTCTTATTGCATATATAAGTGCAAGGGAGATTTCTGAATACAAAGTCTACATGGGCATTTGGAACACATTTCTAAGCTTTTCTAGTTTATATCCTTTAGTGACACCCTACCACAATCGTTTATGTGATGCTCCTGCCCCCGAATATGAGTTTTGAAGGGTGCTGACCCAGTCTCAGATGGTCCCTTTTTGTATATTTGTTCAAAATAACTTTCCCTTCATCTTTACAAAGGGCTTTCATGATCCCCTTTTTTCTTTAAAATTTTTAATATAAATTATTTGCGTTCTCTCTCTCTCTCTCTCTCTCTCTCTCTCTCTCTCTCTCTCCCCCTTCCGTTTGTGTGTGTGTGTGTGTGTGCATGTGCATGTGCGTGTGCGCGCGCGCACACACATGCGCATGTGTATTAGCACATTCATGGCACAGTATATATTTTGTGGTCAGGACAGCTTTGGGGAGCCAGTTCTCTCCTACTGCTTTGCCAAGGCAAGGTTCCCTCTGCTGTCTCTGCTGCCCTGTGTACTGCAGGAGTGACCCATCGGCTTCTGTGTGGTTCTCCTGCCAGCCCCATCTCCGAGTAGGAGTCTTGGCCTTACAGATGTGCGCTCCTGTGTGGGGCCTTCTGCATGTCCCGTGGATCCAACCCAGGTCATCAGGGCTGCACTACAAGCACTTTTACTTGCTGAGCCATCTTACTGGCCCTTCTCTTTCATGTTTTCTTTCCTCTTAATGTTCTACTTTTTTGCTTATACTCAATCCCTATACGATAGTGAACCAAATTCCCAACATCTGGTGCTTTTCATGCCAAAGAAAGCTCAAAGGATCACAAAACACATTCACATCCTCCTGCACATTCCTCAAACCTCGGCAGGCTTAAACTCGGCTTGAACTTAGAGACTGAAGAGGATTCTAATGCATCCCAAGTCATCATGTTGAATTTAACCTTCTAGAAGGTCATCTTCACACCACAGCCAGAAGTTACCAAATGATGGGAGATAAATCACCAGTTTAATCTTTTTTTTTTTTTTTTTTTTTTTTTTTTTTGTACCACCTGACAAAACTGTGGAACAGACTTAAAACAAATAACCTACATTTAGTGGATAGAGTTTTGGCAACTGGCTTGGATTTTCTTTTCCTTAAACTTATTTCAGCCAGACAGATGAACAGAGGGATGTGCAAATAAAGAAATCTGTGTTCCCATCTGTGGCTTAAGTTTTATTGCCAGTCCCACAGCATGTAGCTTAAAGATGTGTACAAACCTGGTGATTATGCTTAGTAAGGCTTATTTACATGACCACTCGGGTTATAGCCAAGATAGAAAAGCATGCCAAATAATAAGATGGTCTGAGAATTGAACGCCCACAAACCACTCTTTCTGGCTGTTGAGTTGTGATGGTTTTTCATTGTGTGTTTAGGTGTGTGTGTGTGTGTGTGTGTGTGTTTATAAAAGTGAGAGATAAACTTTAGCTATTATTTCTCAAGTGCTGTACACTTCGTTTATTTGAACAGGGTCCCGACTGTTCTAGAGTTCACCATTGTGCTAGGCTGGCTGGTCAGCATACTCCTGGGTCCTCCTGTCTCTGTCCCCACAGCACCACCACACCTGGCTGTCAGCCAAAGGTTTTATAGACATAGCACACGTTTTCAAAGTGAAAAGAGCAAGGTTTAAGTTTCGTGTTTTCAGTTTTCCTGAGATCTTTGGGCATTAAAGATATAAAATGCTTAGTAACATAACTCATCTGAATCTACAAGTGACTCATTCATTGCATGTAGACAATTGTGGTCTGGGTCTCCCTAACATAAGATCCAAAGTCCAACATGCTTTTCAGGCTTTGGAAATGCAGGTTTAATGCACACACACAAAAAAAAAAGTTTAAGGGTTAGAGACCAAGGAGACAGGTAAATCCATAAAGTGTTCATCTGGTAATCAGAAAGACTTGCGTTCAGTTGCTAGAACGGATGGGTTTTTTTTTAAAGCTAGGTATGGTGGCACAAGCGTCTAATCCCAGCTCCAGAGAACCAGAGATAGGTGCATCCCTGGAGCCCTCTGGCCAAACCAAAGCAATCAAACAGAACCAAAGAGGATGGTACCCAAGGAACAACAGGCAAGGCTGTTCTCTGACAACAAGTTGTACACACAAGCACACAAGCATTGAATAGGTACACACACAGAACATGCGCACAAATACTGTGCACACATATATTCATAAACATATAAAAGTGTTCTGATTTTGGACTGTTTCTGATTGTGAATTTTCAGAGAATCATCCAAAAGGCTATGTGAATACTGAAAAAGCTCTGAAGCAGTTTTGGTTCCGAGCTTTTTTGGTTAGGGATATGCAGCCTACATAGTGGCCCCAGGATATGTCTCAGGACACAGTGATGGGGACTGACTACATACAAATCATGTGAATTAGCTTTCATCTGCTCCCTGTAACATCCCAAGGCTATATTAAAGACGATGTCATAAACATCATTTCTTTGGGGGTTTTGTTGTTGTTGGGTTTTTTGTTTGTTTGTTTGTTTTTGTTTTTGTTTTTTATGACTGTGAGGATACTGGCTCCAAAATGGATCTCTTAAGAAACTGGCTTCCTCACTTTTATACACAATACAGCTTGCAACCAACCACAGGTACTCTGCTCTCCATTCAATAGTTTGCTCGTTATTCCAATGTACTCATTCACAAGGATACAGTTACCAAAAGGTAATTGTTTAAGATTGCTTCCGTGGCTAAGAACACTGGCTGCTCTTCCCAGGGGCCCCAGGTTCAATTCCCAGAACCCCTACATGGCAACTCACACAACTGTCTGTATCTCCCGTTCTAGGGGGATCCCACATCATAACACAGGCATGCATACAGGCAAAACGTCATTGCACATAAAATAATATAAAGAAATAAATCACTTTTTGAAAAATCAGAACATATTAAAAGTAAAAGGATTGGCTGCTTAGTAAAATGTGCCTAGCCACCAATGAGTTGCACAGGCTAGGCTGCAAGGCTGCAAGAATGACACCTTGGTTTGCTTTGGGTCCCCGGAGTGGGTAGGTGTCTGCAGGAGCCTTCTGCCCTACCCACTGCTGCCAACGGAGCCTCGCTAAACACTGCTGCATCCCACTCTCCCAGACCCAAGTAAAGAAATGAACTCTGATTTATGAAAGCCAAACATCCCTTGCTTTTTAAAACTCAAAACCAGCAAGAAACCGAGCAGGTCTGCAAATCTAAGCCTTCCATTTTCGGCGCGTATTGCCTCCTGTTTCATCCCGAATCTTCAGATTCACCTCGTTTATTTACTTGCTTGTTTGCTTACTTAGTAAGTGATTGTGTGTGTGTGTGTGTGTGTGTGTGTGTGTGTGTGTGTGTGTGTGTGTGTCGAACGTACGTGTCAATGTGGTTTGTGAACGTGTGCGTGTCTGGAGACCAGAGGTTGATGGTGGACATCTCCCTCCAGGTCCCTCAGGGAGCCTGAAGCTCACCCGTTAGTCTTACTGGCCAGTGAGTTCAGAGTTCCTCCTGTCTCCATCCTCCTAGCTCTCACTACCACACCCTGATTTCCACCAAATTCAGATCTCCATGCTTACCTGGCAGGCACCCCTGAATGAGATGTCTCTCCCCAGCACACACATGGGCATTTTGTATCTCATACCTGAAGTTAAAAGGTTTAAAAAGCCACATAGGAACCATTTCTCAAAACCTTTCCTGCCTACTGCCATCCTGCACAGGACCTGCACTGACTGCTTGTCCCTGAGCTGCTATTGACCTTTCTAATAAGGTCCTCCCTTCACTCCTGAAGTCTGTGCCAGATGAGGCTCGTACGCTGAGTGCTTTTAGAGAGGTCCTTGCAGAAATGCCTGATTCTTGTTCTGAGAAAGGAAAACACATCCATCCCTTTGCATCCCAGCATGTTCCCTGTGTCAGGAAAAGAGTCTGAGTCCCTCCCTTTGCAAGATTCCTTGATGTCCTGATGCTGACCAGCCCCCGATACATCTCAGATGTGCTGGGATGAGGAGTGCTCATGTGACCAGTGGCCTGAGAGCTGGGATTTTTCTCAAGGGGTCAACTGGTTTTGTTCTAACATCAGCTTTGAAATGCCTGGGCTGCCTTGCTCTAAGTCATCTCGTGAGATTTCTGGAGGTTGTCAGTGATGACAGGTATAAGAGACCATTTAGAGACCAATAGGAGACAAATCAGGCAGTGGGAATAGGTGAGAGGGCCAGCCAAGGCCAGAGATGTAATTGGTGACCTGGGAAGGCTGAAGCCTGCTGGTACATTGAATGACCCAACCCTTGAACTCATTAGTGAGGTGCCTTTGGCAGCCACACTCACAAATACAGATATGAACTTGACATCTATCTAGGGCAAGACCAAGTCAACTCATTGTAGATTCCAAGCAGGCTTGGTTGTGTGAACTTTGTTCTTACTACAGCCATTTAATTATTTTATGAGTTCTTATAATTCTCTGAGAAGGGGGAAAAAAATAACTGGCCTCAGAAGTACAGTATCCAACCCTTCTTCAAGTTATGATATTGTTGTGAATTACAGGAGACTAATAGTGCTTTAAAGAAACTACAGAAAGGCGCATCAGCACTTTAAGTACAATCCTGGCTTCCCAAGGTAGACGGATTCTGAAGGAATTTGCTTGAGGGTGAAACTCTGGCATCTGCCTAAGGCCCTGCCTATCCACAGCTCATGTCATCAGTTCTTCCAAAGGACATCTTCACATCAGCCACTTGGGGCATCTGGGATCTTTAGAAAGTATAAAAGAAAATGTTGTTAATAGCAAGCGGGTTCTGAGTTTGTGTATGTATAGAGTCCTCTGAGAACTTAGGAATTCAAAGAGCCCTGTTTACACATTGCGGTAAAACAATACTGTGTGCAACTGGAAAGGAAAGAAGGTGACAGACGCCAAGAAATCCCAGTCCCTGGCATGGCCCCAGACATAAAGTTCCTTCACTCTTTTGTTTTGGACCCCAAATTTGTCTTCTGTCCTAGTGTCTGCTATGGTCGCTAGGTCTTTATTAGAGACCTAGCAGAAACATTCAGGCTTAGATAGAGTTCTCTGAAAGGAAGACTAAGCCTCCCTTTGCTGAGTCTGTGTGTGTTCATGTATATGTGAGTGCACATATGTGCATAGATGTGTGGAGGTCAAAGTTTGCTTCCCGATATCTCCCTCATTTGCTTTCCACTTTATCGTGTGTGTGTGTGTGTGTGTGTGTGTGTGTGTGTGTGTGTGTGTGTTTTCTTTGCATAGATGTCTGTGAATCATGCGTGGTACCCTTTCCAGTAGGGGTCAAAAGAGAATGTCACATCTCTTGGAACTGGAGTTACCTACAGATGTGAGCTGCCATGTGGGTGATGGGAACTGAGCCTGAGTCCTCTGCAAAAGCAGCAAGTGTTTGTAATCACTGAGCTGTCCATCCAGTCCCTATCATTTTTTTTAATAGCAAGGTCTCTCACTAAACCTGGAGTTGACCAATTTGGCTCAGTGGGCTAGCCACCCAGCTTTTGTAATCATAAGCACACGCTAAGGCACTCAACATGTTTATATGGAAAAGAAGGAATGCAGAGGAGGAAAGGGCGAAGGGAGGGAGGAAGGAGGTAAGGGACAAATTCTTGGCAACATCTTCTCCTGCACACAGCCTGTCATCTGTCCTAACAATCACTCTGTGATCATGGACTCTCCCTAACTGGGGAGAAAATAGAAACGGTGAATGTTTTAGTTGCTGTTCTATCTAAGGCGAGGAATAGAAGGAAGCACTTCTGTAATTGCAGACTTGCTTATAGTTTCAGAGGCCGAGTCCAGGACCATCATGGCAGAGAGCAATGGTAGCAGGCAGGCATGGTGCTCAAGCAGTAGCCGCCAGTTTACATCCTGATCCATAGGCAACGGCCATAGAGACAGGGAGACAGGCCTGATATGGGTTTCTGAGACCTCAGCTCCCACGCACAGTGACACACCTCCTCCAACAAGGCCATACTTCCTAATCCTTCCTAATAGTCTACTAACTGGAAATGAAACATTCAAATAATTGGGCCTGTAGGGGCCATTCTCCTTCCAAGCACAACAGTATATTATATGTGAGGGTAGTTGAAAGTAAAACTGATAGAGTGGAGCCCTTGAAATGAACGAGGCTATAAAGTTCTGTCCTTATGATCCTAGGATGTAAGAGCACCTCTCAGAGCTCAGCCAGAGGAGACAGGGACCCTACAGTCCCAAGCTGAGCCCAGATCGCACGGTATGCTGAGGGAAGGGCACCATATTGAAAATGGGAGTGGAGCTCCACTCTAGTCCGTGTATCCTGTGTGTGAAGACCGGAACCGCTTTTTAGACAGAGATGCTGTTTCCGCATTACTTTCTCCTCTGTTGCTGTGACGAGCTACCATGGCCAAGGCAACGTACAGGAGAAAGAATTTATTTGGGCTTACAGTTACAGTACTATGAAAGACACCCTGGCAAGCAGGGACAGCAGCAAGGGACAGGCATGGCAGCAGGAGCAGAAAACTGAGAGCTCACTTCCCAACCGTAAGAGTGTGGAGCAGAGAGGGTAACTGGGAGTGGGGCAAGATGAGTAACACGGAAAGCCCAGCCCCAGTGGGGATTGTACTTTCTCTAACAAGGCTCCACCTCCAAAATGGTCTACAGCCTCCCCTGAATGGTACAACCAACTGAGACCCCAGTGCTGGAATGCGTGAGCCTATGGAGGATATCTCCTACTTAAACCAGCGCAGCTACCTGGTACTTGCAAAATCAAGTACTAAATGTTCCTGGTCCTAGAGACTACACCTTCCTTTTATTTTAACTTCTGTATTTGAAAACTCTCAGGATGATATTACTTACAGCAAAGAAGTTTAAGGAGGAGAAGGGGTAATGGGCACGTTGGAGTTTGCACACTGATAATGAAATGAGATTGTGTGTGACGCACATCTTATTATTTGCCTCTTGGGCCTGACCTAATATGTAATCAGCACACTGAGCGTTCGGCCCATGTGATCATCTATTTTTCCAACACTCTTCCATGTGGCAGTATGATAGGTGCCAGTCTAAGTTCCAGAGACTGCTTAAAGACCAGCCTGCAAGGAGCTTGAGCCCACTCTTGTGCAGAGACGCCAGTCAGTCGGCTACCGTGCCACAAGCCATTGTTCCGTAAAGCATAGAGACATGGCAGCTGGTAAAAACAAAGATTACACCATAGCTATACCATCCCCCTGACTGCTTCCAAAACCGTGCTAAGTTGTACCTCTTACCCACTTCTCAAATGATGATGACCAGGGCATTTCATTCTGAAATTTTGTTGTATGATCAGAAACTCTGACAACCAGATTTGGAGGCTACCTCATTAGCTGTTATAAACCACATTTCCCTCTTAGAATTAAATAAGAAGTAAATTTTGTCAGAAATTTTCTACGTAAACTTTTTCTGAAGATGAGATATAATTTACTCAATATGTCATATATATGGTAAAAATAAGCTTAATTTGTTCTAGAAAATACTGTACTGTCTGGACGAACTGAAAAACACAAAAGGTGAAACTAGGAAGATGGCTTAGTCAGTAAAATGATTTGCCATGCAAGCATGAGGGCCTGAGTGTGATCCCCTAGAACCTATGTGAAAAGCCAGGAATGAAGGCAGCATCTGTAACCCCAAGCTGAAGAGGAAGAGCTCACTGCTAGCTAGTCAACCTGAATGGATGAGCTTCAAGTTCAATGAGACATTGCCTCAAAAGCAAAGTAGAAGAGCTGGAGAGATGGCTATCACGGAAGAGCACTTGCTGCCTTGCAGAGGTCTCAGCTTTGGTTTCTGGCACCTATACGACAGCTCACAACTCCAGTTGCAGGAGATTTGATGCCCTCTTCTGGCTTCCAGGGGTACTGCACTCATGGTGCATGTATACACATTCAGGCAAAATACTAACACACACACACACACACACACACACACACACACACGAACACACATGAATACACACCACAGGGCAGAGTAGCCCTACCCATTCTCAATAAAGTGTCTAGCTCACACATATCACATAGTTATGGCCACTGTGACCCCTAAGTACATGGGGAATAAACTGTCCTCGCTGTCCAATTTAGAGGGACTGAATCAGCTTCAGAGTGGTGATAAATCATGCAAGAGACACGCCATCACCTTTTTCAGGACATCACTCCAGCCTGTTGTGTGTACTCATTACTCACTTTATTTCAGTTAATAAACTTCCCCTAATTGAAGCCATATGAGTCCCAGACTGAAATAAAGACAATCAAAAATAATTGTTGGTCTCTAATGATAGTTCTTTTCCTCTCATCACTCTAGAGAACCATCTAGTGCATATGGGCATGCAACTATGGCCACCCATAATGGACCATTATGTGAAGGAGATGCTTTCATATTCAATTAAAACTCATCTTCATGCAACTCACTGGATATTTAATGTCCTGTTTTCAAATGTGCATCATCCTTCTTTTATATTATTATTATTAACTAACATTGTGTGTGTGTGTGTGTGTGTGTGTGTGTGTGTGTGTGTGTGTGTGTCCACACAGTATCAGGGAGCGTGTATGCCATAGTGACCATTGAAGGGCAGGGGACACCTCTATGCAGTTGTTTTCTCCCACGTTTACATGGGCACATGCAGGTCACTGAGCTTCCAAGACTAGTAAGTGCCTCTGCCCCTGAGCCATCTCACCTGCCCTTTACTCAGCATGCCTCTTTTTCTTCAGATCATATCCAAATAAAAACTATCTTTTTATCTTTTTCTGTCAGCAGGCCCCAGGGATTGGCCTTTCGCTAATTCTCTACCATCTCTCTGTGTTTCTCTGTGTTAGAATCAAACTGCCAGATGAGAACACTGGACAGTGGAATTGGAACCTTTCCCCTCCCAGACTCAGGAAACCGCTCCATGGGACGATACCTGTGCCAGTCGGACACCCCAGAGGACACTGAGCCCCTCCTGCCTCTCCAGCATGACCCTCCCATAGCATCCTCTGCCAGAGCCCAAACTCTTGACCGTGAAGTGCCTTCCTACACAGACAGCCAGAGCTCCTCAGAGGCCACCGTCATCCATTCCACATCTGACCCCAGCATGATGACCAGAGGGATGCGAACTCCACAGAGTCACTTTCCCAAGTCCACCTCCTCAGGTAAGGTACCATCTGCCTTCCAGTGAGATTGTTTCGCCACATAATAGCTTGTTTGCTGATGATCATTTAAAAACTACCCAGCAGGAGACAGGCCACACAGTGACCTCTGCCCTACTGCAATGCAGATTTATGGAAATCTCTACTATGTATCCCCAGCCAAACAGTGCAATAACACCCATAAAACCTCATCAGGGGCTGGGAAGATGGCTTAGTGGGTAAAATACTGAAGTGTGCAACTGCAAGAACTCTAGCTCAATTCCTAGAGCTGATGTAAAAACCATGTCTACAATCTCAGTGCTGGAGAGTTAGACAAAGGCCAGTCCCTAGGGCTTGCAATCTAGACAAGTCAGCAAACTCCAAGAGAGTGAGAGATCCTCTACAACACCCAAAGTTTCTGTCTTCCATACTGCGGAGTACACGCGCTCCGTGTATACGTGTGCGCACACACACATGTACATGCCTACACACACACATGTACATGCCTACACACACACATGTACATGCCTACACACATGTACATGCCTACACACCCATGTACATGCCTACACACACATGTACATGCCTACACACACATGTACATGCCTACACACATGTACATGCCTACACGCATGTACATGCCTACACACACATGTACATGCCTACACACATGTACATGCCTACACACACATGTACATGCCTACACACACAGGTACATGCCTACACACACAGGTACATGCCTACACACACATGTACATGCCTACACAACCCCCATATGAGCGTGTACATGCTCATGCCCATATATATTAATCAACAAGGCGCCATTATCAACTTTTAGTGTTACGCTAAGGAATTCATACAAGAAAACATCACACCAGTAGATGGCTACATAAATTAATGAAGAAACAAAACACACAGCATATATTCATGGGATTTTTATTTTAAAAAAAAAAAAAAAAAAAAAACCTCTACATAGAATACATTGAATATAGGGACTGGAGAACAGTTAAAAATGTGTACTGCTCTTGAACAGGACCTGAGTTCAGGTCCCAGAACCTGCATTGGGCAGCCCACAACTGCTTACAACTGCAGCTTCAGGGGTCCCAATACCGTCTTGTGGCCTCTGCAGGTTATGTGCACACACCTGCACAGAGACACAGTGGTATGCATAATTGAAACTAAGAGAAACTGAATATAGAACAGCAACTTAGCCCCAACACCTAGGATCTTCCTAAGATGTTTGTATGTGCCCTCTAACCAGAAACTGTACGTTTCTTGACATATTCCTAGCTCATTCTTGTACATATGCATACATTACATTATATGGACTCGGCTTGGCTGATCAGCACCAGGTTATGTGTTGACTACAGAGGAAGATAGCTCGCCTTCCCACGCGGACCCGCCTGCAGCCAGCCGAAAGATGCTTTCATGATCAAAGACAAGGCCAGGCTGAGGGTCAAAGTTTTGTTCATTGTTCCCTCTATTAAAAATATTTATTGCGGACCAGGATGATGCTCCATAATTCTTAATCCCTGGCTCTGATAACATGTGTCTAAGTACAGGAGCTAGGACTCTGAAACTGAAAGCTTTTGTTTATGGCTAGAAGATCAGGAACGAGCCACAATAGGAGGGTATACTGTGGGTTTCTGAGAAATTAGAAGAGAAGGCTGTTAATTAACCATGTTTGAGTGGATGTTCCAGACTGTTCCAAGGGGTCTCATCAGGACTCGGCGCTCCTTCCAAGCCAAGGTTACATTTTTAAAGGCCGTAATGCATATTATTTTTTAAATAAGTGCAGTGTTAATTAATGGCGCAGCCTGCAGAGCTTCAGGGGCGAAATCTCAGTCATAGATTATGTGCTCCATGCCTGAGTAGTCGCATGTGTGACCTCAATTCGGCAGCGGGCTGCAGAGTGGACTCCATGATTAAACACTGTCATTATAACAAGTTGAATAGAAGCCACAGGCTTTGAATGGCTTCATAAGACGGGGACAGGAAGGAGATTGTTCTGATCTTGCCACTTACATCTCCGCATCCAAATCCCAAGGGTTGTGTCTTAATTAAATTGTCACAAAGAGTAGTAAAAAGGTAGTATATGGGAGAGAGTGAGGGGAGCAGACAGGAGGCCATCTTGGGGTCACACATCCTGGAGTTTTCTGTCCATGACATCCACGGAAGCAGGGCTGCTTTCTGATGCTTTTCTCGGCGGCTATTTGTTAAGTTTTTGTTTTGTTTTGTTTTGTTTTTTTAAGTGCAATGCAGAAGTTTCAGGAGCAAAAGGAAAATGGGATTCCGTTTCCTTCTTCCCAGCAGCCACTTCCTGTGTGGTTTACACTGTGGCATGTGGCCTTTTTCTTATCCCTGTCTCAAACAGGAAGCATCTGAGACATCCCCCAGCACTGATGAAAGCACACTGGGGTGGAGGGCTGCGTGGTGTGTTCCAATAATAATTAGGGTTTTGTTTGTGGGTTTTGATTTTTGTTTTTTGTGAGGGTTTTGTTTTGTTTTGTTTTGTTTTTTAAGACAAGGTTTCTCTGTGTAGCCATGGCTGTCCTGGCTGGCCTTGGACTGACAGGAATTTACCTGCCTCTGCCTCCCCAAGTGCTGGGATTACAGGCATGCGCCATTGTGCCCAACTATTTAGTTTAGTTTTTTGTTTTTTTTTTTTTTTTTATTTATTTTTTAAAGATTTCATACAAGTGTATAGCGTGCATCGTGCCTGCTCTTCCTCATGCTCCCTTTCCTCTCTTTCCTTGGCCTTCTCTTTCCTGTGAGTCCCCTTGGCCCACCACATATTCCCTTCTACTTTTATGCCATCCATAAATACATGATTTTGTGTAGCTATATAAAATCTAAGAACTATACATGAGAGAAAACATATGATATTTGTCTTTCTGACATTGGTACAATTAGCTTAATATGTATTTCTGGCTGCATTATTTTCCTAAAAATTATTTACTTCATTCTTCTTGTATATGATTTTATTGGATGTACCATATCTATATCTATATGTATGTGTGTATATATATGTATATATGTTTGTGTGTGTGTAGGTATAAATATGCTATAATGGGACATTCATTTATAGAACACCTTCCTTCATCGTTCCAAAGGGGAGTCACCATTAAGGGTCCTTCAGCTTCAGCTACGAACACATGAAAAATATGTTCAACTTGACTATTCATCAGAGGATTGCAAGTCAAAACTCATTAAAATTCTATCCCACCCCAGTTGGAGTAACAGTCATTAAGAAAATAAATAACAACAAATGCCGATGAGGATGTAGACCAAAGGGAACCTTTATATACTGCTGGGAATGTAAATAGTCCAGCCACTATGCAAGTCAGGGTGGAGATTCCTCAAGCAACTAATAAATCTTCCATACGGCCCAGTTATACCACTCCTAGGTATTTCTCTAAAGGACTCCAAGACCACACTCCCAGAGGCCATTGCAAATCCATTCTCACGGTAGCCCTAGTTACAAGAGGGTAAGTTATGGAACCTGCCTAGGTGTCATCAACAGAAGAGTGGGTAAAGAAAGTACGGTGTGCATACACGATGGCATTATTTTTCACTTGCAATGGAGAACAAAGTCACATCACTTGCAGGAAAATGCATACAGACTGTAGAAAGGCATACTAAGAGAGTGAAGCCCTTCTCAGAGTGGAAAAGATCACATTTCTTTGTGATTTGTGGTTCATACACTTTTATGTAGAAATATAAAGTTGTGAGTGGGCCTGAATGTGTGTGTGTGTGTGTGTGTGTGTGTGTGTGTGTATGGTGAAAGTAGAAGGAAAACTATAAGGTCACAAAGGGTACTAACGAGAACGAGGCAAGACGTTCTTGGTGGGGAAGTACAAGGCAGACTATGCCCTTCACATAATATGTCCATGCACAAAGCTTTGGAAGCAAACAACAGCACAAGAAAAGAGCACTGCTCAGAGATGCTTAGGGAAGCCTGAACGGTCAGATCCTTCCCTGGAAATTCAGTAGCTCAGTGAAGGGGGTAGTATCAGGCCTCTGAGTTACTTCTTCTCTCAAACAAAAGTAACTTAAGAGAGAAAGCGTTGGTTTTGGTTCACACTTCCAAGGAGATGCAGCCCATCCTAGCAGGGAAGACAAACCAGCTGGGAAGGAAGTCATGGCAACAGAAGAAGGAGCCTGACTGGTCACATGGCATCCACACTTGGGAACCGAAGAGAGGACAGGAAGGGAGGCCAGGCTGCAAAGCTTCAAGGTCTCTTCCTAGTGACGCACTTACTCTAAGTGAAGGAAAACCCTTTTAAAGGTTCCATTACCACCCCAACCAGCATCACCAGCTGAGGGCCAGGGGCTCAGACGTGTGACATTCAAACCACAGCAGCCTCCAAAATGTGGTCCTTATTTGATTAAAAGTATATATGAAAGGTAGGTAGCCTTACTGATTCCTAATGGTTTGCTTGCTGGATCCTTCTTAATGTGGAAAGCCTCAACCTGTTTTGAAAGATGTCAAGTCCCAGGACAATACGATATAGGTCTGCTCTGTAGTTATGTATACTCAGTTATGCAAATATTTGGATGACACAGACTCATATAGGGTAAAGAATGTCAGGAGACCCAACTTTCCCTGTATTCACACCTTCATATTATTTTTAAATGCCTCCCCTCCTCCTTCCTAAACTTGCCAAAGGTCAAAGGTGAATGAAAGCCTGTTTTGTTTTGTTTTATTTAATGCACCTTTCTTCATTTAGGAAAACCCAGTTTCCAAAAGCAGAACGGACCAGAGGCAAAGACCCAGGCTGGCCCATCATTTGAATATGTTGAGGATACAGTGGCAAGTGAGTCCCTTTCAGGATGGAGGGGTGAAGATGCTACTACCACTGAGACCCAGGTGAGGGGGTGCCGTCTACCTGTCTGTCCAGATTGCATAATCTGAACTCCTTAAACCCTGTAGAGATAGGTTTAATTTTAAGTCAAATCTTGCATTGGCTTGCCAAGTCTGCATCAGTTACTTTACTCGTCTCTGTGATAAAATGCCTGACAGAAATAATGGAAGGGAAAATAGGTTCATTCTGGCTGAGAGGTTCAAGGGATTTGAATCCACAGGAGGAGGAGGGCAGGGTAGAACGGTTCCTTCCCAGGGCAGCAGAAGCTTACAGCTATAACTTCTTCATCTGGTGGCAGCTGAGACGCAGAGAAAGAGCGAGAGTGCATGCTAGGCTGAAGCCAGAGCTGGGCTGAGTCTTCAGACATCCACACACGGCCTAGACCCACCTACCTCATCCAGGTGCTACCCCTGAAATGTTCCATAATCTCCCGTTGTAGTTTCTATTTCAACTTCTGTGACAAAGAAAAAAAAAAGCAACTTTGGGAGGAAAGGGTTTATTTGGTCTACAGTTCCAGATGATAGCCCATGATTGCAGGTGAGTGGAGGCAGGAACTAAACGAATTTCCATATCTGTAGGGCAGAGAGAGAATAAAGGTCTGGAGTCATACTTCCTTGCACCTGCTCTCTTACACTGTTCATGATCCTCTGCCTAGGGAATGGCACCACCCATAGTGAGCTGAGTCCACTTACATCAAATTAACAATTAAGGCATTCTTACACCAACATGCCCACAGACTAGCTTGTCCTAAATAATTTTTTATGGAGACTTTCTCCTCAGGTGATTCCAGGTTCTTTCCAGTTCAGTTAAAATTAACCAGAACATCCCTCAAGATACCAACTAGGGGCATGGACACATAGGGTCCAGTGCACACCCAGTTCATAACAGCATAGAAACGTTCATCTATGTCTCAGCCTCTACCCAGAATTAACATTAAATTGAACAATTATACAGACAGCAACTGCTTAACTTCCTAAAGGCCATCTTCCTTTCGGGGGTCAGAAAGACAGTTATAAGTAGGGGAAATAATGTTCTTTTCTTCCCAAAGCTCTGTGTGATTGAACCATGGAACCTGCTTTTCTCATGACTTCTAAGAAGCTAGGAACAAAGCTATAGGATTCCGATCAATGAGAGATTCTTAGATGTTCTACAAACATCTCTCCATTGCATCATTAAGATGTTTCTGATGACCCAGGGTGGATTCAAAGAAAAGCAAACAGCAAATCACAGTGCGTTGAGAGTTTATCTGTGAGGAAATGCTGGCAGCTCTCATGTAGCCCTGACCAGCCTTGAATTCATTATATAGTTGAAAATGACCTTGAACTTGTTCTCTTTCTGTCTCTACCCACTGAGTGCTGGGATTACAGGCGTGCACCCCTTTACCTGGCTATGGAACCCAGGACTATGTGCACTGATTACAGGTGTGCACCCCTTTACCTGGGTATGGAACCCAGGACTATGTGCACTGATTACAGGTGTGCACCCCTTTACCTGGGTATGGAACCCAGGACTATGTGCACTGAACAAGCACTCTACCAGCTGAGCTACATTCCCAGCCCTGAATGTATGCACTTTTAAATAATTTTGAGATTAAAATGTAACTCATCATTTCCTCCCTCCTTTTCTTCCATTCCAAATCCTCTCACATACCCTCCCTTGCTCTCTTTCAAATTTGTGCCTTCTGTTTCTTTAATTTCCATTAAATATATGGGGTGTGTGTGTATGTGTGTGTGTGTGTGTATACACATACATATTCCAAAATATATACATATAAGTAACATTATACTGACTGAGCAAGTTGTATTTATGCATTTAGGAACATACATATTTTTAAGTACTGAGAGAGAATGATTTTTCTGTTGCCAGTTCTGCTTCAAAAAGAAAGCTAGTCGGGGAGGTTGAACTTCACACGGATGCTGTTCATAGTGGTACAAGTGACCAGCTGAGCAGCATCCGCAGCCCAACAGCTTGCCTCTTTGTATCCTGTCAAATGCAACAAACGTGCCTCCTTGCTAGAGCCCTGCCTCCCTGTTCATAAAGCACCAAAGTAAACACACATTTTTTCTTTCAGGGTTGCTTTCTTTTGCTTTACTGAAGAACATTAAGAGCCCACTTGTTACCATCGAATCTGCCCACAGATGCAGGATTTCAGAGCTGAGTAGGTGGCCCAGTGGGTGAGGGAGCAGAGAAGCCATTTTGTAGCTTTCTTTCCACTGAGCTACCCACTCTAATTTGCCAAGTCAAGAGGAACAAATATTTCTTCCCCATGTGTATAATAAGGGACTTGAGTATTTGTAAAGCTGAGCACAGACAAGATGGAAAGGGGGCCAAGCCAATGGCTGAGTGTAAGCTGAAGGCAGGACTGTAGATCAACAGCAGGAAAGCACAGCCTCTGTTCTCAAGGGAAGAGAGCCTTAACTCTGACTGGAGCCCTTGCATCCTCTTGCTTAAAAGCAAATGAAATACTCTTGAAGCACCAATAGCTGTGATAACCTGCAAAAGACAAACACAGTATTGGGCAGGTAAACATTCCATTATAGAGGAGAGGAGGCAGCCCACAAGGCCCCATGCCTTGCTGAAGATCTGTAGGATGGTCATAGTTGCTGGAGAAAGGAGAAATATTTTTCTTCAGTGGGGCAGCCAATGGTAAGGAGCCCATTTCAGTAACTAGCCCACCATCTCCACTCCTGTAGGCAATCCATCAGCCAGGCATCACTAAGAAACCTCCTCTGACTCAAGCTCATGTAAGAAACCCTCGTTAAAATCAACAGATGGAGGAACAGAAGCATGCTCATAGAAGGAGTGCTTGTTGGGAAAAGAGAAAGGGGTGATGGGGGTAATAGAGGTTTGGGGGGCAAATATGATCAAAATACATTATATACATGTATGAAAATATCATAATGAAACCCATTGTCTGTAACCAGTCTATGATAAAGAAAACAAAATATGCTGCAGGGGAGCTCCTGACTCACCAACGTGGCCACCATTCTTGGTTATCAACTCTTCTGCTAGTCAGCTCTCTACTGCTGCGGCGAAATGGCATAGCAGCCAAACAGGGTGGCACACACCTAAAATCCCAGCTACTCAAGAGGTCTAGGCTGAGGTGAAGACCCTGTCTCAAAACTGGAGTTCCAGCTCGGTCATAACACAGTGCAGAACACTTGCCTAACATGTGGAAGGGCCAAGCATTTAACTCCAAGACCAAAGTCATCACTTTTATCAATCTAGTCCTTGATAAGTTGGGACCATGGAAGAGAAACACGTCCTTGCAGGAATCACGGGATAGGGCACGATTGCTTCCCTCATGTTTGGGATGTGCAAGATAGAGGAAGGAAATGGCTATCTCTCTCCTGATTCTTAAGGAATGGCTCTGATGACTTCTCACCTCCCTAGATACCACCTCTTGACTATTTCCACCAGCTCCCAATAACATCCAACTGGGAACCACGCCATTACCACATGGGCATTTGAGAGACAAGCCAGATCCAAGTCACCAGTAGCCTTGCCAGCTAAGGAAAAAACATCCAAGCTGGATATCCTCTGCTCTCTGTTGAAAGCTGCCCTGCCTCCTAGGCTTCTTTCTCATCCCTACAGAATGCCAGGCACCATCACCTTAGAAGTGCCAGCAGTGTCCTTGGCTCTTCATTGTCTTACCCATTTGGGCCACTCCAAAGCCCTGCCAGCTTCCCTCCTACATATGTCTCACCTCCTCTGCCCCTAGCACAATCCAAGTCCTTAGCTGTCTTATGTGGCCACGTTGCCTCTCCCTCTCCCTGCCCCATGCCACAGTCCGTTCATTAGCTATGTCACCACCACTGCGCTCTCCCCCAAAGGCAGTATACCATGAGATGGTCTATTTGCTTAAAGATTTCCAGTGCGTCTTCCTTATTCACAAAGTCCGGTCTCCCAGGAGACTTGACCTCCAACCTCATCAGTCTGCACAAATTAAATCTATTCATCTTCTTGTATGACAATCATACCACACTGAAGTGGATTTTTCTACTTTAGTTCTGGGTTTTCATGCATGTATATATTTCACGTTGAGCATATTTCTCCTGTATTCTCCTTGCTTACCCTTCCCCCTCTGATGTTTGTCCCTTAGACAGTTTCACTTCTGCTTTCACTTCATATATACATACGTGATTTTTCATTTTCATATAAAACCTGAGAACCACATAATAGGAAACATACATTTGTCGTTCTAAGAACAGCTTCATTTACTTGTGAGTGTCATTATCTCCAGATGCATCCATTTCCTGACAAATGTCGTCATGACTTCCTTCCCTTTTGTGGCTAAGAAATAAATCCATCATGCAGGTATACCACAGCCTCCATTTCTGTCTTGGTGGAGCCCTCCACAGACTGTGATACTTAGCTCTAGTGAGTCATGCTACAGTAAACAGTAAACGCTGATGATGCCTCATCTATCTCTATCCTTGTGCTGTGCTAACCTAGAGTCCTTCAGGCAAATACCCAGGAGCAGCATAGCTGGGTCATGTAGTAGTTTCTACTTTTAGGTGTTTTGGAGAACTGATGACTAGGCTACATTCCCTAGGTTGTTTTGAAACAAACTGCGAGAGCAAGGTGAGGTGCAGTTCCCCCTTTGCCCTGGGGCTTTGCTAGGGAAATGTGATTTTTTTTTTTTTAAACACAGCCACTTAGCACTCATTTCCCCCTGAGAATGGCAGGAGGATACAGTAGTAGGGATACTCGCATTTGCATAAAAATTGGCTCATCCGAGGCTGGGCGCGGGGCTAAGCATATTTCCTCTGTTCCATTGCTATAGAAGATATTGTTTATTTCTCCTTGAATTCCTTCACTCTACAGCATGCCACGGAGTCCTTTGTGTTTCTGCCTATGCACTCCGGCACAACTACTGGGACTGACAAGTCCACTCTGAAAGGCTAGTGGCTTCTTCTTCAGTTTTCTCATTCATTCCTCATGAGAACCTATAAAAGAGATGCATTGTCTTGGTTTTATAGATGAGAAATCCAAGCACCCCTAACCTGACACTGATTGCTCAAGGTTCACCAAGCTGGAGTCACTTACGGGAATCTCCAAGGGGTTTGAGATTCTGTGCCCCTTCCCGAAAAAGATAGTGTCACATCTCAGGGAAAGACCTCATGCAAAATCTGATATGCTATAGAAGACTGCTTATTGAATAAATCAATGTCTGCTTGATGAGCCATGCCCATTGATGTTGATTAATACTGATTATAAGATACACTTCGTAATGACATTCTCAGTTATTTCTGGTAAAATAATACTTTTAGCTCCAGACCACAGTCAATCAGATGGCTGCCTGGTCAGTGGGTCACAAAACAAAATGAATAGCTGTGAGCCTAAGAGAGAGCTTTGTGGGGAGGAAGTAGGGGTAGACAGGGTGGTAGGAGATCAGAAGGGATGGGTGTGAAGACGCTCAGGTGTGCTGTGCACATGTGTGAGGGTGCCTAAGAACATATTGTAATGATTGAAACATTTTTATTAATTCTTTGAGCATCTTGATCATCTCTATCCCCAAACTCCTCCCCCATTTCCTACTATTTAAAATATATATATATATCCAGTTTGTATACGCTTGCATATTAGGCCACCCACTGAAACGTGGTTAAATTACCAGGGACTGCACTCTTAAAGCAAACAAACAACTCTCTTCCCCAGAAGCCATCAACTGTCATAGCTCCTCAGTTAGGCTCTGGAACCTTCTCCTATTCCGTGCTGGAAAGTTGACTGGCTTGATTTTCTGGAGGCAGCATGAACTCTGAGTTCATGTCCAGAAGACACTGCATCACTCCAGCCCTCTCCAACCTCTTCCTCCAACAATGTTTCTGCTCTTTTTCCTATGGTGACTTGCTAGTTCTATGTTTTTAAGTATGTTACCTGCATGTAACCATGCATACCACATGCATGCAATTGCACACGAAGGCCAGAAGAGCATGACAGATCCACTGGGACTTGAGTCTCAGAAGGTTGTGAGCCACAGTGTAGGTGTTAGGAACCAAGCCAGGTTCTCTGTAAATGTAGCAACTGTTTCTTACCCACAAATAAATATTAATTTAAAATTATTATTTGTGTTTGTATGCAAATTAGATACTTTTCCCAAAATGTTGGGGAAAATGTCTAATCTAGCCCTTCTCTGACAAAAGCCCTAATGTATACGTTGTTTTTCCTCTGCTTCCCCACACTATTTCTTTTTTATTTCCCTGTATTAAACTGGATGCACTGTGGACTAGGGAGATGGTTCAGTTGGAAAAGTGCTTGACGTGCAGGCATGAGGACCTGAGTTCAATGCCCAGAACCCCTGTCTTAAAAACCAAACAAAAACATGCTATTTTAATAGTCTCAGCACTGGGGAGGTAAAGACAGGCAGATCCCTCAGGATTGCTGACAACCAGCCCAGCTCCTTGATGTGTTCCAAGTCAGTGAAAGCCCTGTCTCTAAAAACAGGGTGGAATGCTCCAGTAGTGTGATGCCTGATGCTGACCTCTGCCTTACACGTGCACAAATTCTCTTGTGTACATGTAATCGCATGCACTTACATGTAAAAGCACCCCACACACGAACAAACATAGCCATGGGCACATACAAAATTACTTCTTAAAATCAAACCCCATAGGGTCTAAAGATCACCACAGTGTGGGGCTCCTTGGAAGCGTCCCCCCCTCCCCCGGCTTCTCACGACCCATGTACACACAATGCTGTGGTTAGGAGAAGTGAGCAAAGATTTTGGGACTGGGTTCTCATGGCCACCCGACGATGCTCACCTCATCAAGCCCCGGTTTGCTGAACAAGAAGTACATTTTCTTCACTTCAAGGTAATTACATCCAACAAATTACAAAGAGCCGGGCCAGTTGAGTTAAAAACAATTGGTTTTGCAGTAATTAGAAAAACACAAGGAAATGATGACTGTGGAACAATATTGAAAGGGACACTGAGCGATGAGGGCCCTGGTTCCCAGCTCATTCTTCAGCTTGAATATTTAGAGATTCACAACTAATTATGCAGAGATGATGAATTTTAAAAACCCTGCCATCACGCCTTCCCAGGGCCAAAGGCTGGCTATTAATAGAGCTATCAGATTTTGCTGTATTATAGAGAATTCACACAAAGTTGCATCTATTTTAAAGTGCTCATCTGGGCATCACTTAAAGATGACGAATCTGTGCAATGTGCAGAATCAGCATTGGGCTAAACTAAAATCCAAACTCATTACAATCACTCCAGATTTCCCTAGACAGATCGGCTGGCTAAAATGGACACTAGAGGTAAGAGCTCGCTTAGTTCAGGCCATTGAATTCAGGTGCCATGAGGGTAGAGACAGGAAGATGCCTGAAGCTCTCTGTCTCCTCCACAGTGATGATACCACAGGCATGCACCAGCACACTGATATTTTTATTTAGTTATTATTTTTTAATTATATATGTTATATTTTTATTTTAAGGTATGCATATAGGTGTAGGTGCTCCCAGAGGCTAAATACATCGTATACCACTGAACCTGGAGTTACAGATGGTTGTTAAGCCGCTAGAAGTGGGTGCTAGGAACCAAACTTGGATCCTCTAGAGGAGCAGAACTGAAACCTCTCTCCAGCATCCCCTCCCTTCCCCTTCCTCCCTTACCTCCGCTGCGCGCGTACACGTGCGTGCACACAGACACACACACACACACACACACACACACACACTCACTCACTCATGTCCTTATCTTTACTGCAGACTCTGAGGATTGAACTCAATTCTTCCTGCTTACAAGGCCATCTCCTCAGCCCAGTTTTCCTTTGTTTTTGACAAGTCCACCCCAGCTCAAAGTGAAGGAAAGTGAGCACTGACTGACGTGCAGGCAGAGTTCTGTTACCTAGCATAGCTGGGGGCTGATATACGGAAAGTACTGAGTATAACCAGCAGGCTGCTCTGAGACCCTCGCCAGCACCAGGCTCTCCAGTCTCACTGCACCACCATTTAGGGACCTTCAGAAAACCTAGCGCCTTTCAGTTGTTCACTTTGAACCCTGTGCCTTGCTGGGGTTTGATGTTTCCGGTGCCTGAGGTGCCACACACAATAATGAAACAAACAAAGGCAATCCAGCCAGCTTCCGCAAATCATGTGGTCAAGAGCTAGCCATCAGAAAGGACCCACTGTGCCTTCAGCCAGGCTGGAGAGGGGAAGGAAGCTGCGACGTGACCTGCATTTAATTACCTGAGCAGCGTGCGCGCCGTTAGGCCCTTAAGAAAGCAAATGCACTGACGGACAGAATGAGTTTACTCTCCTGTCCAAAGAGCAACATGCCGTAGCAAGGACATCACTCAATTAAATTGGACTGTGGGAGCTGAAGGACACAGAGGTGAAGCCTGGGAACCCTAATGAGACATTCGGAGGGAAGAGATGCCAACCCCTCCAGAGACTGTCCCCTGCGGTGGACATTCTTGACCCCCTGTCATTAGCATAGCACCTGCAGTGTTTCACCCTTGAGTTTGCACACACTGAAGCTCGAAACGTTTTAAAATAAGCTTTTAAGTAAAACGAAACAACAACAACAAAAATAAACCAGGCTTGGTTAACAGGGCCCAGGTGTGCTGGGGTGGGCAAGGGGGCCCTCAGGTTATACTTAGTGCTGTGAATCTTTCAGACGACTGAGCTGAAACTGAAACAAGAAGAAAGATAAGGCGTGGCTTTGTTTGTCTACCTGCACATCCTCCCCGGCCCCATCCCCCACCCCACGCCACTTCCTGGGAGTGGAACAGCATGAAGTGTGGCATGGTAAGACCTAGAGGTGTCACTCCTGGGAATCTCAGTGCATATGCCATCCTGGTCACGTGATCAGGGATGGCTTTCATTATGGGTAGTTCCCTGATCCACATAATACATTGAGAGTTCACACCCACTCATCAAGCCACTGAGTTGTGTCCTGTTGCGGGAAACAGCTGTTGATCTGGAGAGATCTGGGCTGTCACTGCTCCAAGCGGCCAGGGGCCGCTATCTGCTGTGTATACACAAGGCTGCAATGCACAGGATGGCCCCCAACAGCAAAACCTAAATGGGCAGATGTCGGGAGTGACAAGCAACTGCCAACAGTGGATTAACCTTTGGGCACAGGAAGTGTTCGCCAGGTCAGAGAAGCTGTCAGATGCTGGACTCAGAACATCACAGCAGCCACCTCCTCCATGGCCAGCAGGGGCACTGAGGCCCAGTCCAGCTGCAGTGCCAGTATTACAATGTGCTTCATTCAAAAGGGATTTTGTAAAATTTTACATTTTAAATCTTTTTAGTGTGTGTATATGTGTGTGTTTGTGTGTATGTGTGTATGCATATATATGCATGCATATGTGTATATAAGTGCTTCTGTGTTGTATATGTGTTTGTGTATATTTATACAGGCATATGTGTGCATGTGTGTTTATGTGCTAGTGTGTATGCATGTGTCCATTGCTGTATGTGTATGTGTATATATATACATATATGTGTGTGTGTGTAGAAGTGCTTGTGTGTACATGTGTATGTGTGTATATATATATGCATGTGTATTTGTGTGTATGTATGTATAATTGCCTGTGTGTGCATATATGTATGTTTGTGTGTATGTGTGTATATGCACACATGTGTAAGCATGTGTATATGTACACATGTGCATAGGTGTGTGTGTTTGTGTGTGTGTGTGTGTGTGTGTGTGCATGTTCTTCTGTGGATGCAGGTGCATGCATTCCATTGTGCACTTGTGGAAGAGGTCAGAGGAGCATCAGTGTTCACCTCCTACCTCATTTGAGACATGCTTTCTTGTCCTCTGGTATGTACACCAGGCTAGCTAACCCATATCCCTTCAGAGATTCTCCTGTCTCTGCCTCCCATCTTGCTGTAAGACCACCGGGTTTACAGATGTTCTCTGTCACATCTGGCTTTAATGAGGGTTCTCTGGGTGCAGATTAAAGTCCTCACACTTCTTCAGTAAGTGCTTTACCTATAGTGCAGTCACCCCAGCCATCCCACCCCTCCTCCCCCAGGCCTTTCAGACTTGGCTACTGACCTGGCCTGGTGCCTTTGTCGGAGGAGTTAGGAAGATGCTGAGCACAGGCTGCAGAGGCAGCAGCACGTACTGCAGTCAGTCTCTCTCACAGATCATGTGCCCCGAGGAGGCAGAAATCCTTCACAGACTTGAAAGTGGCTCCAGGAAGGTTAATCCTCACTGCGCTCTATTGTGGCAGGTAAATTGCAATTAGATGCAAGAGGAGAGGAAAAGAACCAGAGTCAACAGGTGTTTGAGGCTCCTCCAGGAACATCGAGTTTTTATATTTGGCTTAAAAGTACATAGTGACATTTGGAGAGAGTCCCTTGCCGGAAGTATTCCTACTGAATAGTCACGACAGGGAAGATTAATAACAATCTAATGAAGCCCTCAGGTAGATCTATACTAGACACTTCCTTGAAGAAGTGGGGCAATTACAGTAAAGAGGGAAGAAAGATCTTTCAGAATTTCTATAGCAAGTAAGAGGGGAAAACTGCATATATGCCTTTGAGATGCTGCAAGGGAGGTGTTTTAGTTGCTTGTCTCATTGCTGGGACAAAATACCTGACAAAGCAACTGAAGGAATGAAGGTTTATTTTGACTCACAGTTCCAAGGGGACATTGATCCTCATGGCAGAGGAGGCCTGATGATGGCAGAACCATGTGGCTGCTGCTTATATGACATCCACAGTCACGAAGGAGTCGGGGATGAGCGCTGGTGCTCAGCTCAGGTCTCCTGTGTATTCAGTCCAGAACCCCAGTCCATGAGATGGTGCTGCCCACAGTCCCCACCTCTACTAATCTACTCAAGAAGCTCCTCCCATAGTTGCTCACCTCCTAGATGATTCTACTTCCTGCCTATCAGCATCAGCCGCCACCGCACACACACCGAGAGATAGATGTTCTCATTGCTTTAGATACCTCACTCTGCAACTTTAAGACTCCAGGAAGAAACTACTTCAAACATTCTCTCAGCCTACCTGCCCCCTCTTTAGCCCCAAACCTAGAAATATTTACTTACTGCACACCAAAGCAGATGGTCTTGGGGAAGGGGCATGGTTTCTTCCTAACCCGCCACCAGAAATCTTACCAAGAAAATTACCAACCATTATTCAATGCCTCACACAGCTGGGTCCTTTATAGAACTGCTGGAATCCATAGCCCCAAAGCCCAGGCTGTGCGCCAGAGATGCCCAGGTCTGGAAGGGACACCCAGTCTCTAGCCATGGCTCTTCTGTCTACTGACTTCATGATCTTGGATGGAAGATGCTGGCCTTTGCCATGTAACCCTTACCCTGCCACCTCAACAAGGTATATTTGAAATAGGACAGCGGACGATATAGGTGCTTAACCCCCAGGGTGCTCAAGTGGTGAGAATTAATGCATGACAAAAAGCAAGTGGAGCTGGGGTGGGTGGTGCCCACCTGTACGGAATCAGCACTGCTTGGCAGGCCAAGGCAGATGTTCAAGCCCAGCACAGACTACACAATGAGATTTTACCTCAAAATTAAAAAAGGGCTGAGATATAGCTCAGTAATAGAATGCTTGCCTAGCATGCGCAAGGCCCTCAGTTCAATCCCTAGTAGTAGAAAAAGAAAAGGAAAAGGAAACAAGAGAAGGGAAAATATGAAATAATTTAAAGTTTAGAACGTTCAAATAAGAGCACAGAGCACAGGGACTTTAAAATAATATGTACGCTGAATAATATAAAGCTGAAGCCCCAGAAAGGAAGCCACCTCGTAAATTAGCCAGAGCTGTACGGTTTCATTAGGGGAAATATCTGCTGTTCAGATTCATTCTGAGGAAGAGCGAGCTGATTTAAACTTCCCTGAAACAAGGCCAGCAGCATTCTTCGTCCTTTGTATTTACTCTTGCAATGAGTAGTAATATCCCAAGCCATCACTCAGCAGCAGCGTTGTGCGCACACACCTGTATGGGGGCTCGGAAATAACGCGGTGAGGCTAAATCAGACAGAGGGGAGTCCTGTGTTTAATTAGAGCAGGGATTTTATGATAAAAGGCTAAATCAACTCACTCTCTAAGGAATTTCATTAGAGAAGATGACTTTCTTCCCGTGGGCTGAGCTGGCTCTGGACTGTGTGCACACAGAAAGGAAGTGGGGAGCTGATTCTAAGCTCACTTGTTCAGGAAGCCCCTGCCTCAGAGGCATGCTTGAATTTTCTCTGCATCCCTCCTTTGTCTTGGTTTATTTGATCCCTTCTTATTCTTTGATGCATCATTTTTACTCTCTTCATTCCGTAGAATTCCTTCAGCGCTGGCTAGTTTTATGTCAACCTGACCCAAGCTATGGTCATTTTGGAACAAGGACCCTCAATTGAGAAATTTCTCCCATTAGATTGACCTGTGGACAAGCCTGTAGTGCATTTTCTTGATGTTGGAGGGCCATGCTTACTGTGGGCATTGCCCGCCCTGGGGCTGTTGGTCCTGGACTCTATAAGAAAGCAAGTTGAGCAAGCCAGGAGGAGCAAGCAAGTAAGCAGCACTCCTCCAAGGCCTCTGCTTCAGTTTCTGACCCCAGGTTGCTGCCTTGAGTTCCTGCCCCAACTTCCCTCTATGATGGACTGTTATCACAACAGAGAAGCCCTTATTAAGACACCTTCCACTATGTTCCTCTAAATATTTCCCAAGTGTGAATAGGATTCTTCAGAAGGCAGGACTATAAGATCAGCTGTGCCTTTGGGGAAGACCAATAGCTATGTTGATGCTGTTTTTTGCATTCTGTGTCCCGGGAAGTGTTTGCAGTGCACTAAAAGACCTGGGGGCTAGGGAGATGGCTCAATAGGGAAAGCACTTGCCGTGTACGCATGAGCACTTGAGTTTGGGTCCCCCCAAAACACATAAGGTTGAATGCAATAGCATGCATCCAATATTCCCAGTTCTCTCACAGATGGGAGACACATGGGAAATTTTCCAGAAATCTATGGGCCAACTAGCTTGGCAGACACAGTGACAAATAGCAAGAAACTCTGCTCAAACAAGGTGATTGGTTAGGCTCAATCCTGAGGCTTTCCTTTCACATCCACATGAGTGCTATCTCATACACACAAACACACACACACACACACACACACACACACACACACACACATCATCTAGGACTAGTAAGTACTTGGTGGTTGTATAAGTAGCCTTTGTGCACCTGAAACAAAAATAAGCCATGTGAACAACTTAAGGGAGCAAGTTGCTCACGGTTTTGGAGTTTTCAGTCCATGAAAAAGGTGAGGATCTGTTAGATAGAGCGGCTTATATCCTGGCCAACAGGAAGCAGAGTAGAGCAGTCACAGGAAAGGGCAAGATCTTGCCCTTAAGTGTGGCCCCCCCACCCTCTGACCACCTACCATCAATCTGGTCCCACCTTCCACAGTGCTCCCACTTCCTGACAATCTATTTTAATCCTGAGTTGATCAATGGAGTAAAATACTTTGTGGTCAGAGTCCTGATGATGTAGTCATCTCTGGAACGGCTCTCAGGGTGCACCCAGAGATGACCTGTATTCTGTCTGTGAGCCTTCTGCTGGTGACTGTCACTGAGTTTTAACTTGCCTTGTTTGCCTTTGTCATCACAGTTTCTATAAGCTCTTCAGAGTCATACAGGGACTTCCATTTGCCTGTGATGTCACATATGAAGTTCATGTTTGTGTATGGTTTATTTTTCTATTGGTCAAACATCAGTTGTTTTCTGGCCAAAATCTCCCCTATTCTCAAGATAATTTTTAAAAGGTCATAATTCTTCTAATGTCTTTGTGCTTAGGTTTTATCTTTACCTATAAATGCGAAGTATTTTTTGCTTTGTATACATGTATATTTTGTGTGTGCATGTGTTGTGTGTGTGTGTTGTGGTTGTTGTATAACTGTTTTAAGTTTCTTATGTTTCTCTTGCAAGTGTTGTGTGTTATATATCTCTTGTTTATCTATTTATGTGGGTCTGTTGTATATATTGTATGATTCCCATATTTGTATTCTGTGTGCATGTTATATTTATATCTCTTATATATGTTTGTTGTTTCTGTGTTATAGTCTACATTGTATGTCTGTTGTGTACATGTTATATGTTATCCACAGTGTGTCTATTGTGTGCCTTCTGTATGCTGTGGGTGTGTTGTCTGTGCATGTGCGATGCTGTAGAGTAAACACAAGGCTTGCTAGGCAAGTGCTCTACCAGTGAGCTGCATCCCCAGCCCATTTTTAAAAACTTGGCTTTGCAGTTGTCTTAAATCACTTTCATATTAAAAAGATAAAGGGCAGAACAATTCATTGCTTTTATTGCCAAGTGTACAGGAGGTAATTGGTAACTGGGTAAGATGAATTTATCTCCATTTCTTCATTGCTGTGATTAGCTGGCTGGCCTGAGGCTCTCACCCCTGCTTAGAGCTTGCTACATCAGTCATTCACCATCGGGGGTGATTAATTACAACAGCTTCTCCAGCCTATATGCAGTAAACGGGAAGGGGCCCTTTGTCTGCAGTGGCATCCTAAGGTTCATGGGTATGCTGTCCTTCTGTCCCTGAGTAATTGCCTTTGGCAGACTTGCATTGCTGACACACGAGACACATGCACAAGGGGAGGTTTTTAGCCCATTTCCGTGAGTCCTCTGCCTGCGATGATCATGCTTGTGCTTGGTGAGGACCTGTTAGAGACTCACCAAGAATTGTCACTTTTGTGATCACTGTGACAAAATACCTGACAATGGCAACTTAAAGAAGGAAGGGTGTTTGGGGCTCACAATTCCAAAGGGACACAGTCCATCGTGGGGTGGGTATGGCATCATGTGGGACAGAAAGCTAGCTGGTCACATTGCATCCTCAATCAGGAAGCAGAGAGCAATAATGCTAGGACTTAGCTCACTTTGTCCTTTTTGTTCAACCCAGAACCCCAGCCAAGCATTGGTCCCACTCCACTTAAGGTGGGTCTTTCAACCTTCATTAGCCCAGTCTCCATCACAGGCATCCCTGGAGATGTGTTTTCATAGACAATCTTAATCCCATCAAGACTAAGCATCACAGACATGAACTTCAGCATGCAATGGAGTCCTGCCCACAGAGATTACAGGTTAATTACAGAGAGGACACAAGAAACCTTAAAAAGCCACCATCACTACTAGTAGCATGTAAGTGCCCCCAAAATATGACAGTGGGTTCCCTTTCCACCCGTGCCTTGTCACCCTGTCACATAACTTCATGATAGGTCACGATAGGATTTTATTGTCCTGTGTCAAGTGAGTGCTAGGAGATGATCATTGTAAAAGGCCAGAACTTTAGAAACACCCTGATGCCCTCCTCTGGGATCTGATTGTGATAACGCTACTATTACCTTCCTCTGCCCATTCTGGTTGTCCCAGTAGGTATGATATTTCATAGTAGACCACAAGCACAGGACAAGTGTTTATGGAATATTGACTAAAAGGCTGGGTGGGGATTGTCCATGACCACTAAGATTGAGTATTCGACTGAGAAAAAGGAATGAAGTCATCAGGGTTTCTTCCTGGAGGTGATTTTTAAAAGATTAAGTTTGAGTAGATAGGAAAAACATAATTTCTCTTGGAGTGAATGAATTGAGGGATAAAAACAGGTTGGAAGAGACCAACAACATATCCCATACCTTACAACTAGAAGAACAGAATTGATTTTATGAGAGTACATCTGCTATGATAGCATACCCACATGGTAAGCTGTGTAGGCCAGTTGACCTGTTGACCTGTTGAGCAGAGGACCAGCCAAGAGCACTGATGTGTGTAGGTCTGCATCTGTCCTCACTGGTCCCAGAAGTCATCCTGATAGTTGAGTCTTTCCTTCAGCTATTGCTCAACACATCAAAAGCATGCTTCTGTGTTTCTACTTCTCTCCAGTTAATAATGAGGATCTTTTGTCTTGGAAGAGGGCTTAAAAACTCTGCCCTTCTTCTCACAGGAACATAAGCTTCATGAGGACAGAGTCTTTTGTTAGGTGTCATAGTCTCATAACTTCTTATATTTGGTGGATATTTATTGGATGGATAGAGGGATCCATGCTTTCATGCATGTATGCATATATAGGTGGATGGATGGATGGATGGATGGATGGATGGATGAATCAATCCCACTTCCTTCCCTGTTCATCCTCAGCTTCACTTTACCTATTGTCAGGTAACTATGGGACATGCCATTTTACAGGCCAGTATATGCCATTGGAAAGAACTCTAATTAAAACTTGTGTCTTATAATTCTATACCCAGTGGTTAGAGAAGAAAGGCAGACCTCCAACTCAGAGCTGGGAGAACTGGGTATTTATAGATTATGGATAAGAACTATGCTGAGCAAATACTCAGGAGAAAAAGAAATTCTGCATTCTCTTTGATATGTAACTTAGTATTTTCTGACACAGAGAAGGAAGGAATGAATGAATGAGTTAACCAAATAGTCTTGGGATATGTATGGAGGCTTTGGCCTCACCTTTAATTAGTGTCTGTCAGTGATACTCATGAGCCACCTGTTCCTCAGATTCTCACCATTCAAACAATGAGGACAGAAAATGGCATCCTATCCAGGTACTGTATACTGTGAATACAGCACGTACAGTGTGTATACAGCTAAGTTTTAGGTTGGCATAGAAAGTGCTGGGTTTCATCATGGAGTCTTCATGCCTATGTGTCGTCCTTTGTTCTCAGTGATTCCCCTGACTCAGCACTCTCCTCTATGCCTTCTTCCTCCTCTAGGTGGCCCCTTTCTTTCTCAATTCTTCTTTACTCCTGCCTGTATTCTGTTTCCTGCTCTATTTCCCCACATCCCTACATATCTCTTTCCTCTCCCTCATGATCCCATTTCTAGTTTTATGAACTATAAGCATATATAAATATATATGCATGTATGCACACAAATAAAAGTTAACTTTAGGCTCCACATACAAGGGTATACATGCAATATGCGTCTTTCTAAACCTGACTTATCTTCTTTAACATGATTATTTCCCAGCCATATCCATTTCCCTGGAAATATCATGATTGCACTTACCTTTACACCTGCATACAATTCCATTGTGTACATGTTCTGTGTTGCTCTACTCTAGTCATCTGTTGATGGATGGTTAAGCTGATTCCCTTTCCCAACTACTGCGAAACCACGCAGTGATGAACAGTGTATGTCAAGTGTCCTTGTGGCATGTAACATGTATTTTCTAAAGGTATGCTTGCTACACTGCCTACTGTTATTATAAATGGATGCGCCAAGAACGGCTCCATGAAGTACAGCTCTGGCAAGATACAGTGGCCACGGTCTGAGTGGAAATCAATATAAACATTTTTCTTCCCTACCCAAAAGACAGTACGAAGAGGCGGAAGGGGGCATACAACCAGGTGGGAGCTCATGGTACACCCCGATGCTCACTGTGAATATCACTGCCATACCTCTACCATTCATGACGCTGAGGGCAAGGCCTTCGTTTTGTCCACTGCTATGTGGTAGTGCCTAGAAATAAGCCTAGTACAGAAGAGAATCAAAGACATCAGTGAAAGGTGGAAAGGAACAGCTCCCTCCATTCAGAACTACTGCACGTGCAGAGCAAGGCATAACTGAACAACTGTTTTTACTAACCTGCCAAAAGTGGGAGGGGACAGATCATCTTTTAAAAATTGCCATTTCAGGACCATAAAATGTCTCTTTAGTTCCCCCGTGGAGTGTAGAGTTCACTCACATAATACATTCAAATTGCAAATGTTATTCAGTGTAATATCAGTTAAATCCAATGGAGGAGGAAATTACGGGCTAAAACACCTTAACTTCTGCATTTGTTGAAGAAGAAAAAGCAAAATGAGCTCAGTTCCTTGGTCCCAAAGCGAGATGCTATTTAGCCTGGGTATACAGATGACTTTCAAATTATGGTTTTTCTTTTCCTGCACCCCGTAACACAGTTCCTGGAACGTGCTGTGCTGCCTTACTCCGGGGTTTATAAAATGAGGGTGGAGAGGAGTGTTCTGCCACTGGAAGCCATACTCTTTGGCTTTGAGGACACCTGCTTTGAAAGGGTCACAGTTAAAAGGAGGGCCCCTGTGAGGAGGCCACAGACTTCCCGTGGAAGCTCCTCCTGTTGCTGGACTGAAGTATGCTGGTCACAGGCAGTCTGTCCTGTGGACTTTCAAACAGAGCACTTTATGCTTCCCAACTTAGAGTTATGGTGTTGGTTGTAACTTCTGGTTTTAATTACCACGATAAGAGAGTCATCTTCTATTTTATTTTTATTTTTGGTACTGGGGATTGAACCCAGGGATTCATATCAAGCAATGGGCTACAACCCCCATGCAGGAGCATGCATTTCACATTCTCTCTCTGTCTTTCTCCTCTCTCTCTCTCTCTCTCTCTCCCTCTCTCCCTCTCTCTCTCTCCCCACCTCTCTCTCTTTTTCTTCTCTCTCTCTCTCTCTCTCTCTCTCTCTCCTCCTCTCCTCTCCTCTCTCTCTCTCTCTCTCTCTCTCTCTCTCTCTGCCCCTCTCTCTCTCCCTCTGTCTCTCTTCCTCCCTCCCTCCCTGTCTTCCTGTCTCTCTCTCTGTCTCGGTCCCTCCCTCTCTTCCTCCCCCCCTCCGTGTGTATGTGTGTGTGTGTGTGTGTGTGTGTGTGTGAGAGAGAGAGAGAGAGAGAGAGAGAGAGAGAGAGAGAGAGAGAGAGAGAGAGAGAGAGAGAAACAACACAAATGCCAGAACAGTCATGTTGGGGTCAGAGGACAGCCTTGGATGTTGCTCCTTGCTCTCCACCACCTTTGGAAAAGGGTATTTGTTTTCTTCTTTGATGGAACACAGACAAGACTCATGGGCCTTTGGAGATTCCCTGGATTCTCCAGTCTCCACCCCCACCTCACAGTAGGGGTGCTGGGATTGCAGACCACACTCCATAGCATTCAGCTTCATATGGGTTTGGGGTGTGAACTCAGGCTATTCCAGCCCCAGGGACTGTATTTTAATCCCCATTAACTAAGAAGCCCTTTGCATCATGTGTTCATGCTGAATTTTGTCAAAAATTATATACTACATATTGGGATGGTGGTGTGGCTGTTGTCACCCACAGCGTGATAAAGTAGAAGACATTTATACGCATCAGGAAGTGAACCATCCTCACCTCCATAGGATAAACACAACGATGCTATGAGTGATGTAATCGCTACTGAATCTGTAGTTTCATCCCTTCTTTATTCATAATTATTTATCTTTTAAGATTTTTATCTTATCCAGAAGAGGGCATGGCACCTCCTGATGCTGGGGGCACAGATGGTCATGCTTTTGGGGACTTGGAACTTTCTTAAGCCAAATGCATACAAAGCATTAAAATGCCCTGAAATTTAATGATTTTCTTTGAAAATCAAAATACAAATACAAATAATAGGTCAGCCTTACATATAGACAACAAAAATTAGCACCATATATGTATTTAAATATAGTATAATAATGTTATATAGGATTACATAATATATAATGTATAGGTTAAGAAATAAATTAAAATTTAATATTTATTAAAAGTTTTAACATTGTGTGTGTGTGTGTGTGTGTATGTGTATGCATGTGCACGCATGCACACAGTACATGTGAAGGTCCAAGAATGCAATTCTCTCTTCTCACTATGTGGGTTCTATGGGTCAAACTCAGCTTATCACAAAGCTTGGCAGCAAGTTGCTTACCCACTGAGCCACTTGACCATTATTGTTTTAAAAGGAGGACCAAAGACCTGGGAAGGCATATGAAAGTCTGGAAAATGAATATACGTAGCTGAGGAGATGTTCACATACATTAGCAATCAGGAAAGAATTATAAGGACACCATTGATATACTATTTATAGCCATTTGCCAGAAAAATTAAAGGTCTTCTAATATCTTGTGTTGGAGAACATAAATTATGGGGTGGCTTTTGCATTTCTTTCATGAGTATAAATTGTCCAATCACTTTGGGAAAGACTTTGACCTTGCTTATAAGGATGATCATCTGTATTTTTTGATACATTAACTCCAGTCTTGGAAATGTGCCCTTGCAATGAAATAACCTTTAGATACAAGGAAGCTTGAACTATATTATTTATTTTGTAAATAAAAACCTCCAGAAACCTCCAGAATGTTCACTGATAGGGTAACGGGAAAGGCAAACTGATGAATGCGCATGGTAAAATATTATTCAACAATGAAAATGGAGGTCTGAGAAAGAAAGTAAGAAATGATGACATCAATATTTGTCTGGTGAAGCCTTTGTAATGAAGATTCACGATGAGAGATGAAGAGAACAGGGAGGTAAACACAAGCAGTTGAAACATCTTCGCCCTTCCATCGTTATCTATATCTTAAGTAAAGAACAGTATAAAATGAAAGTAAAGAACTCAGTCTGTTGATGATGATGCAGTGTGAACACCTGATTATGATCAGTGCGTTTGTGAGAATCTGAGAGCCAAGTTTCCAAAACCCACATGTCATGTCATGTCATGTCATGTCATGTCATATCATATCATACTGACTCCAAGAAAATCTGACCGTTAAAGAGCAGCATGAAGTTTGGTATGTCACTCAGAGGCACAACACTTGCCTGTCTAGCATGTCCAAGGCACTGGCTTCTCAACCCCCACCGTGGAAGCGGAGGTAACTTGATTTGAGACTTCTGTGATTCCAAGAAGTTTTCAAATGTTGCATTTCTTATGCATTATTTATAAAAGTTCACACTGCTTCTGATTTCTGGCCTTGTCCTACCTGCTTAGACTCAAGAGCGTGCCCTTCACCTGTTAAGTGCTACATCCCTCCTAATGACAAGCTACCATGGTTGAGATTATCCAGATAGACAGAACTAATTCAGGGAGGATGGAAGAATGGATGAGATGGGATGGGATGGATGGGCATACATGTATGATTAGATGGATGGGTAGGAGGATGGGTGTTTGACATGAGTAGATGGAATGGGATTAGTGGAAGAATAAAATAGACAGACGTACAGGAAAGATAAACAGATACATGTGTGAATGAATGGGTGATAGAAATGTGATTATTTGAGGAATTGGTTCATGTGGTTATTGAAGCTGGGAAGTCCAATGATTAGCCACCTATAGACCAGGAACCAGAAAAGCCATTGTCATAGGTCATCCCAAGCATAAGTCTGAGAACCAGGGAAGTCTATGGTATAACTGTGAGGCTGAGGTCAAAGGCGTGAAAACGTGGGGCTCACTGGCATAGGAATGTGTCCAAATCCCAGAGGACCTATAGTCCAAGAGCCGTGCATGCTAATAAGCTTTATATACTTTTGAGGCCAGAGTCACTATGGAGACACCATTCCAAAGCAATACAGCCCTTCATTTTATGCTTCCTTTTCTTTTCTTCTTCCCTAATACCTTTGCTTTTATGTTACTTCTCTCTCCTCTCTCATGAGATTTTCAGTCTCTCCCCTTTGTTAGTTTCTTCTTCTGTGTCCACTCAGTCTCCAGGAAACAGTTGTATGAACGTAGCCAGAACCAAGAGACAAATTAGATGGAAACAGTCCTCACCAAATCGCCAAGCAGACCGCGTAGTCATCTCCTCTGGGGAACCAGCCAATGAGGACAAGATGTATAAGGAGATGGCACAGAGGCCCAAAGCTTAGTGGTGAGGGTCAAAGGACACTACTTGTCCTGGTGCTGTGATAAAATGCCCTACCTACAGCAGTTTAAGGAGATAGGGGCTAATTCTGGCTCACAGTTTGAAGCCCAGACCATCATGGTGGGGAAAGCAAGACAGTGGGAGCTTGAAGCAGCTGGTCAGATTGCAGGTGCAGTCAGGAAGCAACGAGCACTGAATCCTGGTGCTCCGCTCACTGTCTCCACTTAAACAGTCCAGGACCCTACCAAGGGAATGGTGCAGGAGGCATGGACAGGAGGTCCTTGTGTACACAGAGAATCACTAAAGGAGAGGATGTGGTTAAGAGCCTGGTGACTGCTGCCAACATTTTTTGGGCAGATGGCAGAATGTACATCCCTCTCTTTAAAAGAACAGGCCTGTGTGTTTACCACTGCTGGTCGCCCTAGGGCTTATCTGTGAGCACAAGGACCTTGGTGCCTCCCACTGGGTGGTGCCACCCACAGGGGGCACATCTTCCCATATAGTTAACACAATCAAGCTACTCCCCCAGAGGCCCATCTCCAGGAGGCCCTGCATTCTGTTGAGTGGATAGTTGACACTAAGCATCGCAGTCCATGGATGGGATCTAGAAGATGAGACAGCAGGGGTCAACCTGGGGAACCGCAGCTCTGGGCTCTGAAGATTTGAGGCAGGAGTTAAGACACTGTGGAATACAAACTCATGACTACAAGTAAACACCCATGGATGCTCAGCGACTTGGCCTGGACTATGCCTAAATCTCCCCCAAGCATCATTCCAGCTCCTTCCACTAGCAGAACAGAGGAGGTGGGCCACAGGATGAGCTGTTTCACAGTCACAGAGCTCTGGAACCTCAGGGTTTCCTGGGGTCCTTTTGTTTCTATATCAGTATTGTCTAAATGGAAGATGGACTTGATCTTAAGGGAACCAGGAAGACACCAGGCTGCATCAGATAAGGAAGACACCGGCACGGCATATGCTACCCCAACACATTCAGTTCAATTGTTCTTTTTAAAAACACATATGCAAGGATAGAGAGATGGCCCAGTGGTCCAAATGCTTGCTCTGCAAGTTTGAGAACTCGAGTCCTGTCCCCTAAAAGGCACATGAAGAGGCCAGGAATGACAGTGAGTGTTTATCATATCAGTTCTGGTGATACAGAGCTGGAAGGATCCCTGTGAATAGCAAGCATTCAGTGCATTCAGTGACAGACCTGGTCTCAAAAAAATAAGGTAGAAAACAACCGAAGAAGACACCTGAGATTGACATCTGACCTCCCACATACATGCATAGACATGCACATGCACACACACGCGCGCACCTGTGTGCACAAGGGCACACGTGCACACACATACAGACAGTATTTTTTGCAAGTGAATATATAAAATGTGTACATGTACATATAAATGCATTATGCGTGTTACTTTATAGCTACTCATATATGTGTGCTAATGAACATTTATTCACATCTGAACATGTGAACATATATGGAGGGAAAGGCAGTGCCATTAGGAAACCAGAACAAAATGCTTCAGGCTGAGCTGGGCTCTACCAGAGGAGTCTAGCCTTTGACATTGGATGCCTACAGATGATGTTGGGCTGCATCCGTAGCCTTCCAGAGATGCAGGTTAGCCATGCCTATCTCAGTGCCCCTCTGTCAAACTCTTCTTGCAGCCTTGATAGCCTTAGTTATAAAATGGAATCATCGAAGGAGGTAAATTCCAATATTCTTTTCAGCTATCAGAGCTCTATGCTAAACTGTAACTATCATCTATTTCAAAGATTTATCTTTTTAAAAATTTTATATGTATCTGTATGTTATATGTGCTGTTTGAGTTTGTGTGCACCATCTCTGGAGGCCAAAGGGCATTGGATCCCCCCAAAAAAACTTGGGTTACAGATGGTTGGGAACCAAACCTGGATCCTCCACAGAGGAGTGAGTACTCGTCCCTGTGAGCTATGTCTCCGGCCCCAGCGTTGTCTATCCTAAAGCCAACCCCTTCAGTCCTTTTGCTTTCATGATTGGTTTTGCTTTCTCCTAGCATTTCCCATTCGGATGTGAACACATCTCATTTCAGAATTCCATACTACTGGGAGTTGGAATAGCAAGTCACATTTCAAACTTGACTAAACTTTTACATATGGATTTTGACTATTAAGAAATTCTCAAGTTAGAGAAAAAAAGGAAACTTGTTAAACTATACATTGCATTAGAGCCGAGAATTAACCTTTGGAATAACATAGAGGTCATCAGAAAACATGGCAGGAGTAGAAAGATGGGCAAGTCCCTCCACAGGTGCAGATTGGCATCAGATCAGAGAGGCCTCAAGAGGGTAGAAGGAGAAGGATTAGAGGTGGTGAGTATGTAAATCTTTCAAGGACCTTCATTTTACTCTAAAATGGTACAGATAAATGGGGTCACTTGAGAGCTTCTTTAAGGATGGACAGGATCACCACACATTAAATGCTGATGACAAAAATCCAAGAGAGGAAGGGAAAATGGGGAACTTGAAGGGACTTGTGCATGTGGAGAGTCTGTCCTTGACAATATGGCCTTTAACCACAGTGATAGCGAACGGGACAACTTATGGACAGATGCTGTTAGGTATAGACAGGACTTGGTTCAACTCTCTTCCTACTTCTTGCATTCTGAAGGAAATATAAGGCATATTTTTCAGCTAAGAGTAACCATGGGTGAACAAGTGCCACAGTCCTGAGGAGAGGGGGGAAGGAATGGGCTAGACAAGTCTCACAGGAGCTTGGGGATGAGAGGGGGTGGTGAGCATAGCTGTGTGTTTACCTCCTCACTATTCAGAACCCAAATGAGAAGTTGGTAGGGTGTTGTTGGCCTAACAGAGTCACATTTCTGTTAAATGGTACAACAACAACAAAAACAACAACGAGGCCATGATGTGGAGAACGTTTAAAAGGAAGCGATGGACTGGAAATGTGGCACAGTTAATAGAGTGCTTACCCAGTATACACAGTGCCTTGGGTTCTATTCCATCACCACAGAAACTGGGCATGGTAATACATGCCTGTAATCCTAGCACTTAGAAGTGGAAGGAGGATGATCACAAGTTCAAGGTCATCCTTGCCTATATAGCAAGTTTGAAGCCAACCCGGACCACATGAGATCCTGTCTCGGCAAAAAGGAAATGATTACAGTGATGAGTGCAGGAGACTGTCTGACTAAGAATGGAGTTAGGCATCCTAACTAGGAAGGTGTGAATAACTGTGGGATGCCAATGGAATCAGTGGAAGTACATTCTCATCTAAGGACTGTGGGGCACAAGTGCTCAGCAGCCTGAGCAAGGAACAAGCCCGTGTTCGATGGCGAACAGCATGTTTTTAATTGAGACTGTGGAGAAACTGACTGTTTTTGATGATAGTGTGTTGAATACAAGATCTTGCACTCAAAGTAGTGTTAGGGAACTCAAACATAGTGAATTTTTAAAGTACATATATATAGTTCTAGGATCTTAATCACATAGCCTACTCCCCTTGTCTTACTTACTTTGCTTTCTCCAATATCTGTTGCAGTATTTGCAAAGAATAAAGGCTCAATCAGTGCCTACTGAATGGATGATTTGATGGTTGGATGGATGGATGGTTGGATGGATAGATGGATGGTTGGATGGATAGATGGATGGATGAACAAATAATGAGTAACTTGGGAGTTCAGTATCTAGCTATTTCAGTTGATTGAGACAGAAAGTCCGCTTGTTGAGTTTAATATCTGTGTTCCCTTAAAGGAAACACTCCTCGCTAACTGGGAATGAATGTGGCTTTGGGAACAAGTCTAACCAATGTCATTTGAGAGCAACTCTTGTGTATTTAAGCAGTAGTACCATTTGAGGGTCAAAAACAAACTGTGAATCTAAAGCAATTTATAAAATAATGAGATTGAGTCAGAAAGAAAGTGTAAAAAAACAACTCCCAAAGTGAATTATAAGAATAACATTACATGTATTCCAAAGTTACTGTATTGAAAAGAACAGTGTGTATGTGCATGTGGGTATGTGTACATAAAATGCACATACTCATGAAGTACTCAGCCACAAATGGGACATATATGTCAACCTGCCCCCTACTGTAAGATCTGGAAACATCTTGGAAGAGGGTAGAAATTTAAGAGCCTGAGGATGGGGTGGAGTGTTGTGACAAACTGTCTTCAAGACACGACATGGCTATAGCAGTCATGAACTCACAGTAGCTATGCTTACAAACAGAAGATACCACACAAGTTCCCAAGGTTCCACCTCCAGCTGAGGAGCTATTGCTAGTTGATGGTTTATGGGAAAGAGAGTTAGTTTTATTTGGGAGTGTGGTCATTGATAGGTTGTCCATGCCCCCGTAGATGACTTCATACTCACATGAATATAGGCAGTATTAATTCACTCAGTCAATTAAATTATATTTAATATATATTAAATAATAATATATTATATACCATATAATATATAGTCATGTGTATATTGCACTACCAGAACACAGCTGGCTATTTCAGTTATTTACTTCTTACCATGTTATAGATAACCTAGTACAGCAAATTACTTTGCCCTCAACTATTAACGCATTCAAGACTAAAGCTCATTCTGCAACCAGATCCCTGCCCTGTGGAAAGGAGGAAAGGGGAGGTTAGGGAGTCAGAACAATGGCCTAGAAGTGTGCCTACACTGTCTAAGTGGTGTGAAAGGCTGATGCTCGCCCCACATTGTGTGAGTCCAAAGACACTGTTGGGATTCAGGACCTGGGCTCACGGTAGAAGGCGTTGTATCTCTGGAGCTCCTCTACCCCTTTGGTTTATGGGTTCTTTTGCTGTGTGTTTGGTTGGTATGTGTGTGGGGGGTGAGGGAGGTGTGGTTGTATTGTGCACGTACCCAGAAGGCAACCTCAGCTGTCATTCCTCAGGTACTGACCACCTCATTTGTCTTGAGACCAGGTCTCTTAGTGGCCTGGGACCCATCAGTTTTGTTATGCCGGCTGACCAGCAAACCCCAGGGATCCTCCTGTCTCTCACTCCCCACTTTCAGGAGTGTATGCCACCACATGTGGCTATTTCCCATGGGTTCTGGGAATCCTTTGCTTGTATGGCAAGCACTTTATTGACTGAAGCATGTTCCTAGGCCAGTTTATGGCTTCGTAATTTTGTTTCTTCCATCCCCTTTCCAGAGGTCAACTGATAGCCTAAAATGCTTTATTACCTGGGGGGAGGGAGAAACAGCCAGTCATTTTCTATATCTAGGTTATTTGAAGCAGCTATGTTGGAATTAGCTGTCCCCCCCCCCCCCACACACACACACACACCATCCTCACAAACATGCCACATCGAAGGTAGGAGGTCACTGCAGGATGTACTGGCTCCAGGAGGGAAAGCTGACCCACTAATGACTACCCACACTCCACTGTATGGAAACAAATGTATCCCTAGAATAGAAAGAAACATGCTTTCATTCCTTGTATCTTTCTAAGTCTACTTGGTTGGCCTAATTGAAGAACATTTGAGGCCATTTGTCAAAAAGCCTCATGTATGAGTCACACTACTACACAAAAGTCATCCCTTGTCACCTGTCATTCCAGATCCCTCATTCCTTTAACTTTCAAAAGGAAAAGTTAGGGTAGATTGTGGTTAATTTATCAGTATGGCCTAATAATGTTTATTGTTAGGCCTATAATTATTACTACAGCAGTATTTTCTAACTCACTAGCAATCAATCAAGAGACAGACACCTGTTATATTTTAAAATAGCCTTAGTTAACCTGGGGCAGGGCAGATATTAAGCCCCTAAACTACTTCCCATAGTGGGCAGGTACCTACTCCAATCTCCAATCCCAACTGCTTCTAATAATTTCTATCAAGCTACCTCCCATCCATAATCTCAAATACTTACTAATTATCATCATCTGGGCCAAGTCTTCATCCAGGCCGGCCGTGTGCTTCTCCTCCACCTAACCCATGGTGCAGCCTTTTCCTTTCTTCTCCTCCAGTCTCTTTCTCTCCCAGGATTCTCTCTGTCTCCCCAAGCCCTGGAACCTTAGCCATGCCTCTCCCATTTGCCCTGCCCAGGTGTGATGGCCTTTTATTGGTCAAACAGGTTAGGCTCTTAGGCAAGGTACAGGTGGGGCACAGAGACAGCAAGCAGTAATTAGCATCAAAATACATCAGACCAGCCTCCAACAATTCTCAGTTTTCATAACTAGTTTCTGAGCCATCCTCTCACCATTTGATTCTTTCGGATTAAAGAAACATGCTTTGAGGAGTCACATGGTTCAGGGATCAAGAAATGGGCAAAAGTAGTAGTCATCTCCCTACCCCCCCCCCCAAAAGCACAACAATGTATTTCTGATTCCTTCCCTGTCTCGGCTCCTTGAAAACCTATCTCATTCACTGTACCAGGTGCCTCAATGATCTGTGTGCATATGTCTGACACACTACTGGGGACTTGCTAAGTATTTGGCCAGCATCTTTATGTGTAGACCCACCTCTGATTCCTAAGCTCCTGTCCCAGCTGCCAGGAGAAAGGCTTCCTAGCAACAGCAGCTGGGGAAGGGCTGGAGAAGGAGCTGATGCAGCAGCCAGGCAGCCAGGAGAGCTTGCTGAGAGATCTTCTCTGGGTCTTCAGGAGTCTCATCTGACGAAAGCAACTGGATTAGATCAGAGACCTCCAAGCCTTTTATAAGCAGTGGAAATGTTATCCTGGGTGTGTGTGAGACAGCTCGAGTGGATAGCTGTGCTTGCTATACACAGTCTGATGACTTGAGTTGGTCTCCCAGACCCACAGAAGAGCGGATTCTCACAAGTTGTTCTCTGACCTCCATACATGTGTGTGCATAAGCACGCGCACACACACACACACACACACACACACACACACACACACACACACATATACCACAGAGGGAGAGTGAGGGAGGGAGGGAGAGGAGGGGAGGAGGGGAGAAGGGAGAGAGAGGGGAGCAAAATATTATATATATATATGCATATACATATGATTTTGATGGCTGGTTAGAGTTTTCTTTACAGACACAGGAAGCAAACTAATATACCCACTCAAAGTATATTTTCATTTAAAACATAATTTCTAGTTTAAGAATATGCCAAATATTCAATGTGATGTATTATATATACTCTTCATTATATATTGTATTTAGAATAAACATATGACATGTGCACATATTAGTATTGAAACAGGGCCTCATGTAACTGAGATTGGCCTCAAGCTCACTTCTGGTTCTCCTGCACCCACCTCCTGAGCTCTGGGATTACAGGCTTTTACTAGCATAATTGTACTGAGGGCTTCATGTGTGCTAGGCAAGCAGTCTACCATTTTTTTTTCCTTATTTTTTTTTTATTTTTTGACCATGTATATTTCTTTTTATATTTTTTTTATTTTTTTTATTTATTTATTTTTTTATTTTTTTTATCTTTTTTTTATTATTAATTTATTCTTGTTACATCTCAATGTTTATCCCATCCCTTGTATCCTCCCATTCCTCCCCCCCCCCCCATTTTCCCATTATTCCCCTCCCCTATGACTCTACCATTTAATCTGCATCATCCCTAGGCCCATTGTTTTTCCCTGTAAGAATAAGAAAAAGGAATCCAGGGAGGTTCCTCAACAGTAAGGACACTTATAGTTAAGTCTGATGACCTGTGCTTGATCCCCAGAACACACATGGTAGAAGGAGACAACTGAATCCTGCGAAGTGTCTTCTAACCTCCACAGTCATACCACGTCATAGACCCCTGACCCTTGACCCTTGACCCCTGACCCTCACCAGATAAAACTAATTAACCTAATAAAAATTTTCTTGTAAAAAACGTTTAAAAAATAGCCTTCTGTGATGGGCCACCCCTGTAATATCTACACTCAAGAGGCTGAGACAGGAGGATTGACACAAGTTCTATATCAGCTTGGGTTGCATATGTGCTCCAGGACATCCCTAGCAATGAACAAGAGACTGTTTTTTACACATGAAGGGAGCTTAGCACATCTGTCCTCTGACAGGCTCCACCCAGCACAGATCAAAACAGATGCTGAGACTCACAGCTAAACATTAGGCAGAGCACAGGGAGCCTTGCAGGAGAGTAAGGTGGAAGGACAGAAGGACCCAAAGGGGACAAAAACTCCACAAGAAGACCAGCCTGGGCCCAGGGGGCCTTACAGAGACTGAAGCAGCAAGAACCATGCATGGACTGAACCTAGGCCTTCTACACAAATGTAGCCAATGGGCAGCTATGTTTTCATATGGGTCCCTTAGTAAGGGGATCAGGGGCTGTCTCTGACGTGGACTCTGTGGCCTGTTTTTTTATCACTTCCCCCTGGCAGGGCTGCCTGGCCTGGCCACAGAAGAAGGGGATGGGCTCAGTCTTATGCAACTTGATGTGCTGGGGTGGGTTAGTAGGGGGCGTGGCTCCTCTTTTCTGAGGAGTAGGGGAGGGGGGATAGAGGGAAGAGAGTGGGAGGGCAGGACCAGGAGGAGAAGAAGGAGGGAATTGCCATGGGGATATAAAATGAAGAAATTGAGAGAGAGAGACACAGAGAGACACAGAGAGAGACAGAGAGACAGAGACAGAGAGACAGAGATTGTCTTTAAGGCCAACAAATAAAAAGATTAAAAAGTTAAAAGTAAACTGAGGTATTAGAGATTAGTCTGATGTATTTTAATACTAATTACTGTTTGCTGTCTCTGTGCCCCACGTGTACCTTGCCTAAGAGCCTAACCTGTTTGACCCATAAAAGGCCATCACACCTGGGCAGGGCAAATGGTATAAGCATGGCTAAGGTCCCAGGGCTTGGGGAGACAGAGAGAATCCTGGGAGAGGAAGAGACTGGAAGAGAGGGAGGATGAAGAAGGCTGCACCATGGGTTAGGTGGAGGAGAAGCACATGGCCGGCATGGATGGAGACTTGGCCCAGATGATGATAATTAGCAAGTATTTGGGATTATCGGTGGGAGGTAGCTGATAGAAATTATTAGAAGCAGATGGCATGGGGTTAGGGCAGATATTCCATACCTGTCCCACTATGGGAAGTAGTTTAGGGGTTTAATATCTGCCCTGCCCCGGGTTAACTAAGGCTATTTTAAAATATAACAGGTGTCTGTGTCTTGATTGTTTGATAGCGGGCTAGAAAATACTGCCGTAATAATAATTATAGGCTTAGGCCATACTGATAAATTAACCACAACAGTAAGGGAACACATTTGGTCCTTTTCTTTATTATCTTACTTTTGTCTCCCCACTGCCCTCCCCAGCCTGGTCTATTGTTTTGAAGCAGAAAGAGATGAGCATGTGAGTAACTAACCTAGGGTTCTTCTGAGGGCGGGCTCCAGCTAGCTGAGCTTGACAAAACAGCTCCATAGACCTGAGTGACAGCAGACAGTTGTTTTGTGGAATCATGAGAACCTGGTCTGTAGAACAAATTAGCATGCCCTCCGCATCCAGGTCAGGAGCCTGGGAGCTCTGACCCTGCACAGCTTGAAACATGGACCAATGAAAGGCACAGGATGACACTTTTACTCCTGAACCTTCAACACCACAGCGCATGTTTCCCAAGTTTGCACAAGCCAGAAGGAAGCCAAGCCCACCGTGGCCCTGGTTACTCTCTTGAAATGAAGAGAAAGTAGAAGTAGATGGAAAGAGACTATAACTGCTCATTTGAAAACCTGAAAGGCAGCCTGATGGTGGTGACACACGCCTTTAATCCCAGCACTTGGGAGGCAGAGGCAGGCAGATCGCTGTGAGTTCGAGGCCAGCCTGATCTACAAAGCAAGTCCAGGACAGCAGGGCTACACAGAGAAACCCTGTCTCGGAAAAAAAAAAGAAAGAAAGAAAACCTGAAAGACACTCCCTTTGTTCTCTCGACTGGGAAATAGCTGTGTCTCTAGATTTTTAATTTTTTTTTCACTCCCTAAAGGACTTCATCTATTATGTAAACAAAAAGTCATTTCTCAGTTTTCTGCAGCCTGGACAACAGTTCATTTCAAAAACTGAAAAATGTGTGCTCTTAATTTCCTTAAGGACATAAGGGGAAAGCAGACTTCCAACTCATACATAGAAAGGTCGCAGAGGTCACAAAGGCTCAAGAGAAAACCACAGTGCTATTACTTTCCCTTTTGTCTGTGTGTGTGTGTGTGTGTGTGTGTGTGTGTGTGTGTGTGTGTGTGTGTGTGTAGTATATGCATCTGCATGCACATACCTGTGCACTTGTGCAGGCCAGAGGATATCCACCACTGTCTTTTTCTGCCTGGTTAAATGGATTCTGAGGATAATTTCTGGTATTTATGCTTATGCAGCAAGCTTTTTACCCACTGAGCCATTCTTCCCAGCCTACAACAATTCCATTTTTTCTGTCCATTGGTGTTAGTATTCCATTAGTTGTTTTATTTTTAATGATGTATTTTTCTTTTATGTGAGTGCATGTGTGCATGTGTGTGTGTGTGAGTGTATGTGTGCGTGAGTGTGAGTGTATGTGTGCGTGAGTGTGCGTGTATGTGCATATATGTCTGTGGGTGCCCATAGAAGCCAGAAGAGAGCATTAGATTCCTTTGGAGCTGGAGTTACAGATGTTTGCAAGCCACTTGATATGGCTGCTGGGACCTGAACTTTGGTCCTTTTATAGAGTTGGACACACGCTTAACTGCTGGCCAATCTCTCTAGCTCTGCCCGTGAGTTACTATCATTTCCTGAGAGACTTCCAGGTTTTCACAGTAAAAACTGCTATCCAAAACAAAAGGTATATTCAGAGTATATCATCAAAGGGTGATAAAAGATGATTGAGCACAGTAAGTTGAGCTCTGACATGTAAGTGACATCAGTGTAAAAGTAAAGTTCCAACTCAAGTGGTGCTGCGGTGTCTGAACGGACCTCTGCTCAGCAACAGATGCACCCCAGCTGGTGACCCCAAGGACAAAGCCCTCCAAGGGTACTATCCTTCAAGTCATTGCTGTTAGAGTATCGGAGCTTGAGAGTCCAGCTTCCTGGGATAGCTCTGGCCTCCCCTCTCAGCCTTACCTGCAATCTCCTTTACCTCCTCTTTTCCTCACTCTGATGTATCCTCACTTACACAGGCTTAGCTAATCCTCTGCTGTGACTCTAGGAATATGTTGTCCTTAACTGGAATTGTCTCTCCTGCAGCTTGCATCTACAGTTAGTGAATATACATGGTTAAGCTCTCTAGTTAGGCCATGGGCTCTGGAACTAGACACTGGGACTCATATTTGGTTGGTTGTTTTTGTTTGCGGGGGGCAGAATTTCTGTTGGATGATTGGTTTGTGAGTGGAGATGTTGAATTACATAGTTACATAGTGATTTCGTAGGCCAGTTTTGACCATTGATCACTCTCTTTAGAGAGTTTTTCCCTCTAAGAATTAAACTAATATATTTTCATGAATTACCTTTTTTGATAATTCCATATATATATATATGGAATTAGGTAAAATACTAGGAGAAGATGACCCTAGGTTAAATGTGCAACACTGAAAAATAGGGAAGAGGTCAAATGGGAAGAAGACATGCACATATGGCAGTGGGCAGCAGACAGGGATGGGCATGGCAGAAAGTGTCCTTGTGCCCTGTTTCAGCTAGAGGCACAATTCCATACTATAAGGCATTTTTTTCTTACTCCACTGTTTCTGTTATGCACCAAAGGTTAAAATCCAATGGGATGGAAGCTGGTCATTTCCCCCAAAAGGAGCCAATTCCTTTCTTGGGAACTGTCATTCCTTAGAGGTCATGGGCTGCCATAGTCTGGAATTAGAGGATAAAAGGACGCTAATGCCATGAGTTTACTTCTGGTGTGGATGCTTCCAGCCTCTCTGGGTTGTCTTTCCTACCACTGAGCCAGTTGTCTCTGTGCACAAGGCTTCCAGATCAGACATGTTGATCTTTAAAGCTCTAGGCCCTTCCTAAGTGAGTAGCTGGTGGCCACGCCCATTAGGAGAGGAGATATCTTCTTCTCCCACAAGCAGAGGCTTGACAGGCATGGATCCATGGCTTTGCGCAGAACCTGACATAGACTGAGTGTGTGTAGTCCCTCCAAAACGCATGTGTTAAAACCTAACCCCCATTGTAATGCGATGTGAGGGTTGGGCTTTTAGGGAGCTGTTTTGTATTAAGAGGAGTTCTCATGAACAGGGTTGGTGTTCTTTTTTTTAAAGTCTCCAGAGGAAATCTCATGGGGTACCTACCAACCTTAGACAAAGAACTACAGGCATAAGCGATTCTGTAAGTGGAAGAAATTGTCTCCCCCAGGGAAGAGCCCCCAATTTGTTATCCTGTACCATGTTGTCAGCCCCAAAATCACATACATACAAGTAATAGTATATGGCCTAAGCAGGTTGTACTTAAATATTTAGAAATAAATCATGTATTATATAGATTTCATATTTAGAAATATGTGTATATATCACACAACAATTGAAAAACCATGGCAATGAACTTGAGAGAGAGAAAGGAGGTACAAGGAAGGGATTGGAAGGAAAAAGGGAAGGAGGAAAATAATATAATTATTTTTTAACTTCAAATTTAAAAAAATACTTAATAACAAACTAAAGACCCTAGAAAATGTAAACTAATACAGTTTTTTATAGAAATCAGCCTAGAGGGTTCTCAAAAATTCTCAAAAAATATAACTACCATGTGACCGAGTTATACCACTCCTGGGAAGATGCCCAAAGGACTCTGTATCCTACCACAGAGATGCTTGTACACCATGTTCATTGCTGAATTATCATAACCATCCTAGATGTCCACTGGCTAGTGAATGGAGAATGAAAAGGTAGTGCATATATTCAGTGTATTCTGTGGCATTTTATTTTTGGAAGGAAATAAAAGTATGAAATTTTGTGGTCAATCTGGCTCTAGACTCAGAGAGTCTACTTAATATGCATGCACTGTGAAACTAGAGAGGGAACAAGGGGAGAGTGATGAGAAACAGAGGAAAGCAGGACACAGGGAAATGAAACCCAAAAGAAGTGTGCTGAGGAAGGGAAGGCACAGTGGGGCCTAGAGATGGGGAAGAAGAGGAAAGGAGAAAAAAAAAATCAGTCAGGTCACAGTTAGTTTGGAAATGCCGCAATGAAACTTAAAACTAAAAGAAATAAAAGAAAAACTAAAATTCACATAAAAATGTTTTAAATTATGTGTCAAGAATGACATCGGCGAGCTTATTCATCTCCCTCGCCCACATGAAATACAGGAGAAGCTGGCACCAAAACAGTGAGGTCCTCACTGAGTCCGCCAGTACCTCGATCTTCTACATCCTAGCCTCTACAATGGGAAAATGTAACTTTTCCTAAGCCTGCCTCTAAATTTGAGGTTGGGTTGGAGCTGCCAGAACAGAGGCAGGCGAGGACCGTGCTGCCAGAGAGAGACTGAACTCAGTCTTCACCCACATTCTTAAACCAACATAATTCTCACAATATGACAGGGACTTTATAAAGAGCCAAGTCATGTTTACTTGGTTGTAGGGAAGACATTATGAAGAGTTGGCTGCACAGTGCTTATCATGCCAGATGGCATGAGTTTGGCTGAGTCTGTAGCTCACTCACTTGTTTAGCAGTGCTTTCTGAACAAGAGCAGGGTGTTAAAACATTCATATCTACAGCCTACCAGGTGGACTCCCTTGGCACCTTGTGGGGAGAAGTTCTAACTGGATTACAATTCTGGGCCCAACTCCAGCATTTTCCATTCTTATGAGGTACTTGAATCTGCATTTATTTTTAAAGAAAATAAAAGTCAGAAACTAAAATCTTAAAATGAGTCTTATATCAAGTGTACATCTGTAAGAAAATGTCGCTCTTGTAGCCTCTCTCTATCAGTCTTTGGAGTTGACCTAAACATGCCAGTGGGCCAACCCTGAAAAACATTCCCAGGCAACACTGTGCCCAGCTGTTTTCTGATCAACTAAATATAACTTCCTTTCTTTCTGATTACTTTTCCTTTTCAAATGAAGTACTTTTTATTTTACAGAATTAATGAAATCATAATTTCAAATGACAGTTAAACCAAGTGCTTTGTTCATCTTCAGGAACCCTGTTTTTAAGTTCATTAAACAAAAAGGCTCCAAGAGAAAAAAATCTAGACGCTTGTTCTTTCTTCTTTCCATCACTTAGAAAATTAAAATCCTCATGAGTATATAATTGTGGGATTTTAGTGTTGCAAGGCAACCACTGTTAAGGACAATACATATTTTGCAGATAACCTGTGCCATTGCCTGGGGGAGATTGTAATGTCCTGCCAGACATTGGAAAACTTAAATGAAATAAAGGAGTTTCTTCCCAATTCTTAAGGCTGAGGATCTGAAAACAGAGCATCAGTGGGATTGGGCATCTCTCCTAGCTTCTGCTGGTGGCCGGCAGTCCCTGGTATTCTACATGGCTAAAGACTCTGCTGCTCTGCATGTCCCCGATGTTACATGGCAGTCGCTGTGTGTGTGAGAGCCTTGTCATAGCACTTCTCATATACAGTCTGGTTCTTTGTGTCCTGCCTGTTCTTTTCCTCCAGTGACATCAACTATGTTGTAGCGAGGCCCCGCTCTAGTCTGATGTGATCTACCTTTAGTCTGTGTGTGTGTGTGTGTGTGTGTGTGTGTGTGCATGTGTGTGTGTGTGCATGTGTGTGTGGGTGTGTGCGTGTGTGTGTATGCCCAAGTGTATATGTGTATATGTGCGCAGGTGCACAGGCATGTGTGCGCATGTGGATGTAACAGGCTAAGGGTTACCACGGGTTTCAGTCCTCGGATGCTGTCCACTTTGTGATTTCTTCTAAGTGTTGTTTTTATTCATATACGACCTAGCATGGTCAGATCCACTGCAGATTTCCTCTGAACACACCCCTCCCCCAACTTTATTTCGTCTTTTTTTTTTTTTTTTTTTTTTAATTTCCCACTGAGTCAATTAGTGCTGCTTGTACATGACTAGATGTGGGTTATCCCTTGGATCATGGGTAACCTACTGGTAATCACACCTCCAGGGAGAAATGAATCTCCCCCCAACCCCAGCCCCCAGCAGCCATCACCTGCCACTGGTTCCTCAGCTCAGGGTATGGCATCCCAGCTGGAATTTTGACCGGCTTGATCTTGTGTAGGACTTGCACCTGGACCTTCCTGTCCCTTCATCCTTGGGGCTGGGATTATAAGTGTCTATCGCCACTCACTGGTGTTTTAACATGAGTGTTGTGTGAATTTTCAAGGGAGATGTGAGCAAGCATCCACTTGCCCTAGATAGGACGCAGTAAACCAAAGAAATAATTCTACCGAAGTCTAACTTGGAAAACCAGTGACTATTTGGGTGGCCGTGTATAGCTTTTCTACATAGGTCCTGGGTGGGGATCCAAACTTGGATCCTTATACTTACCTAGCAAGGACCTTATCAACTGAGCCATCTCCTCAGACCTGATGTGCTCAGTGTATTGATTATGCCCACAATGAGCTTATTTCCAAATCAAGCCCAGGTGTGAAGGGCTCAAGAGCTTCTTTGAGGGGTAGCGGGGGGGACTTAGTTCAATCAACAAAATCACCCAAAGCCAAGAGCAGAAGACGCTAGGGCAGAGGAATGACTAAGCCTTTGACTTCAGTGAGGAAAGATCAGCTTGGAGCTGCTAGGGTCTTGGGAAGCTGGCATAGCAAGTGCCTTAAACAAGTCCCTGAAGGTAGCTGTAATTTGTAGGACAAGAAGCAGTTGGAGAACCCTGGATGGCTCAGACATGGTTTTTCTAACTTAGCCAAGCAAAATAAGCACACCAAAAGAGTTCATCCACAAGGCAGTTGGTCCCTTTGGCACACGCAGATTTCAAGGTCGCCATCTCACTTTTCTGTAGCTGTTATATGATGCCCTACTAACACCACCCAGACAGGCAAAGGCTTCCCATGACTCACAGACCAAGTCCATTGTGATAGAGAAGCCAGGGTGACAGGACCTTGGAACAGTTGGTCACATCCTGTCCCCAACCAGGAGGCTAAGAATGAAGAGTGGATGCTTCCCAGCACTTGTGTCCTTGTTCCACTGTGTAGAGCCCAGGGAATGGTCCTGCCCTCCGTCAAGATGGAACTTTTCATGCCAGTGAGGGTAATGAAGATCATCCCACAGGCTTGCCTCCTGGGTGATTCTAGACTCTGTCAAGTGACTACCCTGGCCATCACAGGAGTATTTCCCACTTGCAGTGCAGGTACAGGAAAAGGTGACCCAAAGGTGGCAGTGGACACAGTGAAGATACAGGGAGGTGGATGGGAGGCTAAGCATGGACTTTGCTCACTTAGCTTATAATAGAGCTAGCCAGCAACTCCCTGGTTTCTATCTTACACCGTGTAGTGACTTAATTAGAAAGATGTTTACATATTTGCTTTTATTCTAACACTACAGCTAATTATTTCCCAGCATTACTTGTTCTTCACAGTGTGATATAAGTTTCTCATTTATGATTCATTGATTCAAGACTATTTATGTGGTTCATGCTGTTTTAATAGGTGTCATTTTGGGCATGGTAGATAGAGCAAATTAAAAAAGAAAAGTCTAAGCCCTTGCCTTATTCCAGCTAAGAAGGAAATGAACAGGATGGAGTACAGTAGGCCTCCATGTTTGCAAGCCCCACATCCAAGGATTCAGCCAAGCCTGGATGGGAAATACTTGAAAACCAAAGTGGCCCTGCGCAGAGCATGTGAAAACGTTCTAAACCATCATTAGCCCCTGAACCACACAGGGTACAGCTACAGCCTTTACAACATGGCAGGTGTTGTGAGGAATCCGAAGGTCATGCGCAGTAGCTGGGAGGATTGTAACCATATAGGCAAATCTCTTGAGCACCTATGGGGGATGAGCATCCCTCACAAGGTGTGAGAGCATCCTGGGAGCACTCTCTGTGGCTACTGACAAATGACTATAAAATGTCAACTAATGATGTATGCTTTGAAAGTATTTAGGGGTGTGTGTGTGTGTGTGTGTGTGTGTGTGTGTGTGTGTGTGTGTGTTTGCTCATGAACATGTCAAAAGGGGGAGTCAAAGAACAACTTGTTGGTGTTAATTCTCTCTGACTACCATCTGTCTCCTGAGGAACAAACTCAAATATACAGCCTTGAGAGTCAGTATCCTTGCTGACTGCACATATCACCAGCCCCAGATCTTGTGTGTTTAGAAAGCAGAGCACAGAGACCTTAATACTGTTCTTAGCCTGAGTCTAGGGTACAAACAGAAGCACCTCAGGCCTTTCAGCTGATGGGATTCCATACAAGGAGTAGTTTCTTCAAGTAATGGACAAGCTGGGGTGCTGAAAGGGACACAGTGTGATCCAGGCCACAACAGAAACAGGAATTCAGAGCTAAGCTCCAGATGGAGAGACACTGACAAGGATGACTTGAGGGGCCAAAGGCTGGACCACTCAGTGGGAGCTCAACCCATTGGGAAGGGCCCCTGGGAACAGGTGGCAAGTGGGAAAGAAGCAGAGCTGTCAGGTTCAGAGTGGGACAAAGCAAGAGAAACCACTTGCTTCCTCTCCTCTTCCTGCTGCCCAGACTTGTGCTGTTGACTCTGATTGACAGCACATCCCCAAGAATCAAAAAGAACACAGGAAATATAGCTACGATGATGTGAGGAAAGCCTGCAAAAGGAGAGTGATGGTAAAATGCTCAAATGAGCAAGAGTTCATTAGAAATCAGAGAGAAATGAAAGGTGGCTGTGAGTTTCTATATAAGAAACATGGGCATGCATATCACACATTAGCTGCACAAAGGAACATAAAGAGACTTGTGTTATCTGTACACACACACACACACACACACACACACACACACACACACACACACACACTATGAATGAGTGGGGAAAGTCAGATAGCTTTTATCTCAATGCCAAAACAACTCATACACAGTGGTCGCCTGAATTGCTATGTTAAGAAGGATTCTGAGGCTATATCTATGTAGCTCTCTGTCCTAGATATAACGTGGGAAGGGGCCACATCTATGCCAGGTATTAGCTGTGACTTCTACGCAGGGAAGCAGGGTCAGCCAAGCCCCTGACCTTGAGAACGTCATGAAGGGAATCTCTTGTTTTCTTAAAGGTGGTGGTAACACCTCACCCTGAGTCCCCTGTGGAATGAAAGAGCCATGATTAAGGTGAAATTCCTGGAAAACAGGTATTTTTCTTCCTTCTTGTCCCCCAGGAATTCAAAGAGATCTTTTCCTATTATCATTTCTTCCTGAAGGGTTTTCTTTTGTTTGTGTGGGGCAGGTTGCTTGTGGGAAGGGAGTCCAGTGTGTGTGTGCTAGTGCACATGTGCACATGTCTGCGTGTTCATGTGGAGGCCAAGAGACCTTGATTGCTTCCTCCCAGGTGCCTTCCACCTTGTGTTCAACACAGGGTCTCTTCCTGGCTGGTAACTTCACCAAGTAGGCTCTGCTGGCTGGTTAGTGAGCTCCTGTTTCTACCTCCCCTTAGCTGCTAGAGGAAGTGCTTGCCACCGGTGCCCAGCTTTTACAGGGTCCTTGGGTTTCAACTCAGGCCCTCTGGCTTGCTAGGCAAGTGTTGTGCCAACTGAGCCATCTCAACCCTGGGTTATTTCTTTCTCCATTATGCTAAGGAGGACATGAGGCAACACACAAGCCCTTTGGCCTTTGTTATCATTCCACAGATGCCCCTGGCCGCTCACACAATAGAAACAGATCTTTCACTTGACACTGCATGTGGAAGTTGATCTGGCGTGGGTGTGCCTGCCAAGGTGGAGTATGACATCACCCTGTGATTACAACCCCATGGACCCTGTGTCCTTCTAGTGATTGTCCTGCATGCCCCGAGGGTCCTCCCAGGCTGGGACTCAATTAATGCAGACATCATAGGGGGTATAGCACCCTCTGGGAGTTTGGCCTGAGTAGCTGGGAGGACAGGCTGAGGACCTTCTTGAAAAGGAGAATTTCAAATCAAATCGCGTAGTTCTTCCAAGAGTCAAGCCTTGGGGATTCTGGGGTGCATCTCCCCCAAAGTGTTGTGACGCTGCTTGTGGTGTGCACCCTGGCACAGAATCTCACTGCTCATCTTCCCCCTGGTTCTTATTTGTGAGAGCTCTTTTAATCTCCCCTAAATGGAAATTTGGGGGATTATCTTTAATATTCTGTCAAAGCCTCTGGTGCATGTTAATTATCAGTTTAACTAACTCGGGGAGCAGTTTATGTGGTTATTACCTGAAGATAAAATATTTTACATTTTTTTATTTTTAATCTCCAATAGAATAACAAGTTATTTTATTATTCAAATAAGACTCACTTCCTGCTGTGTTCAATAGAATCTTTAATAAATATGTAAATTCTAAAATTAATTTACAGCATGCATTGGGAGGCATGATTTTGAGATGACAAAAAACTTGATGGATTGTAAAATTATCCCCCCCCCCACACACACACACATAAACACTCAAAATCATCAGTCACTGAGCACAGAATGTGCCGGCCTCTTATAATCTCACAGCTTTTTTTTTCATCTTACTTAGTTAGGGACTCACTTAAAATTGATTATAAAGCAGTATGTTTCTTGGACCATAATTCATCCACAGGTTAATTAGATACTTTAGCTACTATCCCATCGTGGGAGGGCACAGGAGCCACTCCTGTTTTGTTGTTGAGGGTAGCAGGACAGTATCCTGCTGTCCCCTCGTGACTGAGGCTATGAGGCCTCACTGCCACATGAGGTAAGACAACCTTAACCTTGTGTGTGTGTGTGTGTGTGTGTTGTGATACATGTACACTCATAGATCTCTTCCTGAACCTGCAACTCACAGCTATCCAAGCCTCCTTGCTCTGTCAATGTCCATCTCCCCAGCAATAGGGTTACAGGTGACCTCGGCCACATCTGGCTTTTTGCATAGCTACTGGGGATCCAGATATAGTTCTCATATTTACCTGCTAGCACCTTACTCACTAAGGCATGTCTGTGGTCCCCCTAATCTGGTTAGCATACAGCAAGATTTCATTATTGACTTTGGCCAACAGAACAAAATGCACACCAACATTCTTGTAGGAGATGCTTGGTTTTTCCACTGCTTGAGGTGATGTTTTTGTAGCTTTTCTCTAAAGCCACCAAAAGGAGGGGAAACAAACAAGGAAACAAAAATGTCCGTGCCTAGAAGGTTTACAATCCCAACACACCTCTTTTTCGTGGTCTTTTCCCAATGGATACAATCTTTGAGTCAATTTCATAATTTTTAGTAAATCTTTGACAGTCCTGAATTGTGTGTGTGTGTGTGTGTGTGTGTGTGTTTATGAAGTGGGTGGACATACATGTATGTGTACATAAATGCAGAAGCCAGAAGAAAACCTCAGAGGCACTGCCCCTTCATTTTCACAAAGGTCTCTCACTGGTTTCGAATGATCTAGGGTAGCTGGCCACCAAGCCTCAAGGACAGGCCTGTGTCTGTAGCTTCAGTTCTAGATTTGCAATGCACACCACCCCACCCAGCTTTGTACACTGACTGCTACTGTGGGTGGCACTCAGCTCCTTGGGCTTGCATAACAAAGACTGTAGTGATGGAGCTATTATCCCCCCCATCCCCCCACCCCCACCCAACACAAGCCATGGCAGTAACTTCTTTAAAACAGATTGAAAGGAAAAAATTATTTTCCAAGTCAGTTAAGAAAACTGTAGCTAGGTGTAGCAGGAAAAACCAAGCCTACAATCCAGTAAAGAGAGACACTGGCCTACTAATATTAACTGGCTGGAAGTCTGGGTTCTCATAAAGCTGAGAATTAAGCAATTATCTCCCTTCCAACCACAGACCTATGTCAGCTTTGACATGTGAAGACACTGCTATCTAGCACATGAGTCAGCTTCTGCCACCTTGAGGTTGCCATATAACCAAAGACACAGCTTAGACCAAAGGCCTCTGAAGGTGATAGAGGCATCCCTTGGCACACCATCCTGGAGATGAGCCCATTGAGGACCCCAGGCCTCTCCACAGCTCTCTCTAAATCTTGCATTCTGTGTGTTTGTGTGTACAAGCACTTGTGGAAGCCAACGGAAAGCCTAAGGTGTCATTCCTCAGGATCCCTTCCACCTTATTTTTTGACTGGTCTGGAATTCATCATGTTGGCTAGACTGGCTCTGGGCATCAAGCTCAGGTCTTCATGTTTGTGCATGAAACACTTTGCTTACTGAGCCATTTAATCTCCCCAGGGGAGAACATTTTAGAGACAGTAAGATCTGGGAACCAGAGCCTGGAGACTGTCATGCTGGGCTCAAATCTTGCCCATTCCCATCCACGGATGGCTAGTTAAATAGTGTGCCTGATATCCATCTGCATGCTACTGACCTTCCGACAAGATGTTGCTGAGCAGCCTTAATTTTATCTGCAAATCCTGGATCATTGGTATCCTGATTGCTTTTCAGATTGCTCTTTGACTCCTGTGATCTTTGGCCCCTGGTGCTTCTGGGTACTACCTGGTTGAGTTCATTAATATTCTGAGCTTGTCTGGCAATAAAAAATTTTTGCCCCCCCCCCCCACTTCCACATAGGGCACTTCAGCTTCCAGTCACCCAACAGTTATCTTTTAATTTTATCATGGGTACAAAATTATTATTGCTATTATTATTATTGTTGTTGTTACTATTATTATTATGATGAGGGTGCCAAGGGCTGAAGAGCAAGTACATTGTTCATCTTACATTCTAGACTCAGTAAATCAGGACTGTGTTTGTCTAGATGGTGGGAGATGGCTTTAGCTGAAGCTCCCTTTCCTTCAGGTAATCCATGCGTGAGCTGATAGCTCTGCCTGCCCTCTGAAAACCATTCATTTCCCACTTACTGGGTGAAAGGCTCCCTCAAACATGGGGTGAGTCATGTGGAATGGGGTGGCTGGACGCACAGCAGCACATGAGTACCTGTGTCATGCAGGGTCCACCACTGCTCCTCCACAAGCTTTCACAAGCATTTTCCTCTCTCTGCATTTTTTTTGGGCCTGAGGCAGGAGGAAGAGACCTCTTCTCATTATTTATCTTGAGCATTTGATAGGCCTCCTTTGAGAAGGTCATTGTCTGCTATGGCAAAATAATCACAGGATTTCTAGACAAGATGGCAAGAGAAAAAAATGATTCATTATTTCAAGAATTATTTTGCCTTCGGTCTCTGAAATGGATGAAGGCTTCTAACAATATGTGAGCAAGAGAGCAAGGCTTAACTTATTATATAGAAGGTTGCACTTTAAAGGGAAAAGAAGTTCAAACATGCCATATTTAGCTCCACTGTGATATAACAAGGGTCACAGCAGTCCTCTGGGCCTCTGGGTAATACTGTACATCTCCCTGAATAAGAAGAAGCCTTATGTGCTTCCTTTTTCCTCATCAGCCTGCACTAATGAGACCCAAAGAAAGCCTCCAGGCTCAATTCTAGCAATAGCACCTCCCTCTGGCCTCTTTGGGATGTGGGACTAGATAGTCCATCTTAGAGGCTCACCCCACCCCACAGCACTGCCTCCCGTGCCACATATAACCGTACATCTCCGACAGGGTGCTCTGACAAAACAACATCACTTCTTCATAACAGGGAAGTGAAAGCAAATAGAGCTTGAAATAGCTGGTCACAGCGTTTCTGTAGTTAGAGGACAGCAACAGATGAGTACATGCTAACAATGCTCAGCGCCATTCCTCAGCTTATACAGCCCCAATATAGCCAGCGTGGATGCCACTAACTATAAGGTGGTTCTCAATTAGCACACTCAAGCCCCAATAGGCATGCCCAGAGGCCTGTCTCCCCGGCGATTCTATCCTCAGTCAAGTTCACAAATAGCAGTACCATCACGCCATAGACCTCAGCATTGTCTGTTCTGCTGACTTTGAGGGGGTTAGGGATGTGCATCTGCTTAACAGCTATGGATATCATCATGAACTAGACCAAAAGTTAATCTACAGGGCCTGGAGAGATGGCTCAGCAGTTACAAACACCTGCTGCTCTGTGGGTTACCCAAGTTTGTCCCAGCAGCTATGTCAGGCAGCTCACAACCACCTGAAAAACCAGCTTTTCTGGCTTCCTTGGGTACCTGTACTCACAAGTGCACATACCCACACTGAGACATGCACATGTAATTAAAAAATAAATAAGGGAACAAATAAAATAAAGTTAGTCTACCATGCAAGAAATACACGATGTTTGGTACCAACACGTGTATTATGCAGTGTTATTTCTACAATAAAGTTGGTTTGGCCTAAGTGCAAGGCAGCTTGCCCGATAATGATACAGAATTTAAAAATGAGAATGGGAGAGGCCGGGAGATCGATATGACCTTGACAACCTACAAGCCAAATAACTTATGGAAATAATGTGAAGACCCCTGTGAACTCTTTGCCCTGACAGGAATGCTTTAAATAATATTTTAAGAAAATCAAAAGCAAACATTCCCTGGACCTTCTTCACAGATTAGATCTGAAATGAAAAACCCCGAGTAACACAATTAACTATTGATTTTGTTGATCCATCTTTAATTCTCACAGCAATTGAGTTGTGTTTACACAGTAATGCGGGGCAGACATACCTCACTGGGAGCAAGGCGCCTTTTGCTTTTTTACATTAATTTAAAAATTAAATTGTTCTGTGCATGAGAGACAAAAATAAAGTTGTTTTTTTTTTTTAATGGGTGGTTGGCTTACAGATCATAAAGTATTATTAAGCCAGCTAAGATGGTTCGTGAATGCAGCACTTAGCTGGCTGGCGAACATACAGTGGTCTCTCCTTACCAATAATAGTTTTCTCCCATGCTTTCAATGACCCCCAGATAGTTTTGCTATTTAAGATGGTTTCAAAACATTTAGGAGGTGGAGACTAGATGGAGAAAGTGGATGTCTGGACACAGACCTAGAGATCTGATACCCTCAACTTCCTGTCTATTTTCTACTGCTTCCTGAGTGTATATGCAATGTGACCAGCTACCTCATGCCCCTGCTGCCATGCCTTCCCCACCATAATGAACTATATCTCTTCTTAAACTATAAACCCCAAATACTCCCTTCCTCCCTTACATTGTATCTTGTCAGGTCTTCGGTCAAAATGAGACAAGTAACTGTATACTCCCTTCCTCCCTTACATTGTATCTTGTCAGGTCTTCGGTCAAAATGAGACAAGTAACTGTTACACCATAGTCAAACACCGTCTACAAATAAAGAACTCAAAGTCTTAGCTAGCACACTTTTCTGAGCAGCATGATGAAATCTCTTACTATCCCATTCTGCTCAGGGTGTGAACTATTGGAATTCCCATCTAGCATATCCACACTGTGTATACCATCCACTCTTTCTGTACTGAGCCATCACTCCATCTAACATATCTATAGTATATACACTACCTACCGTTTAATTCTTTAATCATTTAGCTATCAGATCAACTGTCATATCATCAGAGTGCTATGTTCGGTTACACTTGGCTTACCAGTCTCATTCTACGCCTCAATATGCATGTCATTTCTCACCTAATCTCATCACATAAACACTGTATCACTTCACATTATCTCAAGAGTGTGAGTACAATACAATAGGGTGTTTCATAAAGAGACCACATTCACATGAAATTTTATTATAATTATTATGTTAATAATTTCAAATTGTACCTGATTTGTTAACTAAAGTTTATCACATATATGGATTGAAATGATAATGTTCTGTATAAGGTTTGGTACTATTGTGATTTTGGGCACCGACTGGGAAGTTTATCTCCCATAGATTAGAGGAGCCTTTTGTAGGGTAGAGGAAGTGGTTAAAATGCATCCATACATGCTTCCTGGTGCTAGAATTTGGTGTTAAGATAGGTATAGCTTAATCTCCCTGCAGTTTAATTTCTAAAATTGGTACACTAGTAATATTTTTAGGTTTTCATTGTCAGTCTTGCTGTTGCCTCTAAGAATGTCACCAGTGTGACATCACACCTTGGACCACACCCCCTGCCTGAGGAGTATAGGATTCTGGACTTGTGCAAATTGCCTGATGCTGGCTAAAACTAAGTGGAGTATTACTTGATGGCTGCATTTATGGAAAGAGGAAAGCTAATGTTTGCGCAATCTGCTCTGGGTCTGCTCTTTTCAGTAACATTTTGTATTGGCTCTTGTGTTTGGATTTTCAGAATGTAACAGCAGCTGATGGTTTCTGAATCTTTAGCAATTTCTACCAGGGAGTTTTCTTCTTAGAAGAAAGGTCAATATATTAGTGTCACTTCTGAATTGCCCCAGCTTTCAGGATTCAATATGTCAACTGATTTTATGCAAAGGAAAAGCTGACCAGCCATTGAACAGAAACATCAACTGCATTAGGAGGTAAATAGCCTCCACAAGAGTAAAGCAAACATTTTCCCTTAGTTCCGGAGCTGGTGTAGGATGGCTGATGGGTTGGAGGTTGAGGTACGGTGAGGATATCTCCCTACCCTGTTAGAATGAACTCCTGGTTGTCTAGTCATTTGTAGTGAGACATGCAGAGCCAGGGAGAGCTAAGGATTAGACCCAATATACAAAACTTTAAGTTTACTCAAAACATTACAAGATTTACTGTGTGTGTGTGTGTGCGTGTGTGCATGCGTGTGCATGTGTGTGTGTGTGTGTGACTACATATGTTTTGGGAGCATGATTACACAGTTCTTGAGTCTAAACTTTATAAATGATGACCTTAAGTTGTAATCCCAAGTCCTTGTGCAGTGCAGAGTAGGGGGATAGGTCATTCAATGACATGCTTGCTGCATAAACGTGTATTCAGATCCCAATATAAAATAAACCAAATGAATCTAGGGATATAGCTAATCTGTTTAGCGTACTGGCTATTCCTAGCATCCATACAGCAGCTCATAATTACCTATAACTGCAGCTTCAGAGAATCCAATACCCTACGGCTTCTGCAGGAGCCAGATATGCGTGTGGTATATAGACATACACACAGGCAAAACATCTATCGACATAAAATCAAAGAAAGTGTTTAAGAGAAACCAGGTGCCATGGCATGTGTCTGCAGTCCCAGCAGTGGGGAGGCAGAGGAGATAGGTGACTCCCTTGAGCTCACTGGCCAGCCCTCTACCCAGCTTAGTGCACTCTGTGTTCAGCAAGAGACTCTGCCCCAAAATAAGGTGGGGATAAACTGAGGAAGACTCTCAACAATGACTTCAGGCTTCCACACACGTGTGCATACACACTCACATCTATCTGCACATATGTGTACATACTCACTCAAACACACACATGTCAACAGAACATTCCCCCAGGCTATGTAATTCATTGGAGGTCTCATTAATAAATACATAAAACTTAGGTGTAATTTTATGATCTCTACCCCTTTGATAACATTGGACATTTTCTCATAGCATGAGAATTCCAGGATTAAATAAAAGTCATAGTGTAATTTTTTTTAATGTACTGACCTGATTCAAGAAAAAAATGTATTTTACTTTTCTTGTAAGAACAGCCAAACCCCTGCCACTCCAAAGTAAAAACTTAGCTGTGTTGGGGTGAGAAGGCATGGATGTTCCCTTCATCTGCATTTCCTCTGGTAAAACCTGTAGGCCCTCTGTGCTACAAAGGTTCACATCTAAGCTAGACAAACCTGGGCAGGATAGGTGTATTTAAAGTTCAGAGTGACTCAAAGGGCTGTAATCCCAACACTCAGGGCAGGCACATCTCTGTGAGTTCAAGGCCAACCAGGTGTACAAAGCGAGTCCAGAAGAGCCAAGGCTACACAGAGAAACCCTGTCTCAAAACAAAACAAAACAAAACAAAACAAAAGGGGTGGGCTGTGAGCAAGTTGTGTGTGTGTGTGTGTGTGTGTGTGTGTGTGTGTGTGTGTGTGTGTGTGTGTGTGTGTGTGTTCATCCTGGGAACCTTCCTCTGTTACTTTTCCTACCTTATTTCTTGAGGCAGAGTATCTCAGTCAAACCCGGAGCTTGTTGATGAGGCCAGTCTTGCCAGCCAGCTTTCTCTAGGGATTCCCAGCCTTTAGAGGCCAGAATTTCAGGTAGGCCTACATTTCTATGGGTTCTAGCGATCCAACCAAATGTATCCTCTTGCATATACCTCAAGACTCTACCCTCTGAGCCATTTCCTCAGTCTCAGGCTGTGTTTTAAATTCTACTTGTGGATGCATCTATTATCAGGAGTGGGAATGGGAGAATGAAAATTTCAAACGGGCATTTCATGTGATAGCCCCCACATCAGAGTTTTACAAATAGCAACCATGCTTCCATGTTTATTGCAGTTTTACACATTAGTATACCTTCCCTCATCCAAAGTGCCCTTCTCTAACATAACAAAGTTTGTGATATTCTTTTTATTATGTAGCGAAGAGTACATTTTTGCCTATTTTACACATCTGAGAATGTAGCCCTGTTGAAAGATTATTAATATTTAATGTTGAATTATTATTTCAGTAAAATCAGTGGTTACCCCCTAACCAGCTTTATGCCCAAATAACCACACAGAGAAACCAGGATCTCTTTTAGTTAGCCCATAACACAGTGCAGCACAGTAATTACTCCATCCTCAACCTCTATGCTAGTATAGTTTCCTCCCATTCTGATCTCCCACTTCATCCTTGCTTTTAAGTCATCTCCTAGGCCTGGTTCGTTTCTCCTAATGTTTCCTGGCCTTCTCCTCACAGCTCCACCCTCCCTTCATCCTTTCTCTCCTCCCCTCACCAGATCAGAACGTCCCACCCTATTCTCTCAGCATTAGCTACTTTGTTTTTATCGGCAACACAGAGAACAAGTGGTGAGATGTTTACACAAACTTGAAACAGGAGACATATCACAATGGGATGTCCAGACTGATCCAGAGAACAGGGTGGAGAAATCAACACACAATGGGATGTCCAGACTGATCCAGAGAACAGGGTGGAGAAATCAACACACAATGGGATGTCCAGACTGATCCAGAGAACGGGGTGGAGAAAGTTTACACAAACTTGAAACAGGAGATATGTCCCAATGGGGTGTCCAGACTGATCCAGAGAACGGGGTGGAGAAATCAACATTTTAATGAACAAGGGGAAACTATACACAGTCCACAAGAGCATTATGCCAACATATCCCATTTGGTTAGTTTTTGTCAGCCTGACACATCAGATTGGCCTATGGGCATATCTATCATGCCTGTGGGGCACTTTTTAAAAATTGCTAATTGATGTGGGAGTGTCCTGCTCACAGTGGCTGGGGCTACTCCTGGACAGATGCTATCATGAGTTATATAAGACAGCAAGCATAGCAAGCCCTGCAAACAAACAAGTAAGCAGCTTTCCTCCTTGGTTCCTGCTTACTTTAACTCCTGCCCTGACTTCGCTCAGTGATGGGTTGTAATCAGAACATGTAGGTCAAATAAGCCCTTTTCTCCCACGTTGATTTGGCTCATGGTGTTTATCAGACCAATGGAAAACAAACTAGGACATCATCTCATTACAGAATGAGTTCTCATTCCTTTTCTCTTGTGTTTAAATGTCTCTCTTGTCTTTGTTTCTCTTTTGACGTGTATCCCTCCATCTCTGTTACATGCACTATTTTCTTCCAGTTCCAAGCTTCTTACTGACCTTCTCGCCACTTTATTTTTTCTCTCAGCAAATTCATTTTGCACACTCCGGGTTCAAGAGTTCCTGCAAAGGTCATTGGAAACCATTGATCACAGTTGAAGACAGCAAGGGAGTTAATACAGTCATAAAAGCACATCTCGGCTGAAAATTACTCTCTCACCTAATAAAACCAGTTTGCCCAGGAGATGCAAAAGAGTTAGCAGGACCCCAGTAAGGAAATAATGCCCCCAGAGTGCTGAATCACAACTCTCTGCCTGGGGCTGACTGTAGAGAATGGCTCTGTGACAATAGGTCATATTAAATTTTCAGGAGAGCAAGTGAAGTCATGTGTCCAGTTGAGTTAATAGAAGGAATGCAATGCCAGGAGAGTGTAATTACCTTGTGCCGGAGTCCGACCAGGCTAACAGGGTTAACACCACAACTCTCAAGAAGAGCATGGAGGGGGTCTCTAACGCATACCAGAGGTCCTGCTACCTGTTTTTATGTCTCGTTCAGAAAGTAGCTCCACCAGGAATACAGCACAAGAGATATTACGAGTTAGATTTGCTACTGCCTCTTTTAAAAAAAAGAGAGAAATGGCGGTATCGTTCATTATCCTTGAGATGGGTGTGCCCCCGGCAACTGCCACTTAAAATGGACGTGAAATTATACACAACCTTCTACTAAAAGATCTGGATTAAAAAATGCCTCTCCCCAGTCCTTAGCATGAGAGGATGACAAAACTCTACATGGAGTTGCTCTTCTGCAAGCCTGTCTGTCCTGTGCTTAGACCCTGAAACGCACCCCACCTCCATGTGTTTGAGACCTTGATCCCTAGCGGGTAGCACTTTTTGGAAATGTTGGAGAACCTTTAGGAGCCTTGCCGGAGGAAGTGGATGGCTGGGAGCAGCTTGGAGGCTTTATAGCCCAGTGACAGACACCTCCAGTCTGTTCTTGACTTTCTGACCTCAGGGTATAGACAGACACTTTCTGTTCCTGCCATCACGCTTTTCTTGCCATGACAGACTGCCTTCAAACTGTGAGCTACAATAAGCAGTCTATTAGGTTGCTTCTTATGAGGTATTTCTCCCTGGCAACACAAAATGATAAATAATACAAAACCAAAGCCCTGAATTAGGAGGCGGGGCCCTTTATTTGACTTACCTGCTTCCAAATGGAAGTTCTCTTTCTTCCATCTCTGCTAAGTCACCTCCATCCCACATCTACACCTCGAGAGGCTTCGCTGCCCAGCCCCTCTCATCATAGTCCCTGAATTATCTTCACCATCTTGGCCCCAATGTGTCAGTGACTATTTGGTTAAAGTCTGCATTGCAGAGCTAGGCACAGTGGTCCATATCTATAATCTCAGCACTCAGAGGGCCGAAGCAGGATAATTGCAACTTTCAAACTGACCAGGGTTACGTGGCAAATTCAAGGCCAGCCTGGGCCATGGTAGTGAATTCAGGACACAGCCCCAGTGGTGGAGGGCACCATTGCGATGTGGCTCCCGAAGAGTGAGTGTGCCCTTGCAAATGAAGAGAGCTGCTGAGCATGGTGCACCCAGCCCTTTGTGTATGGGCACCTCATGCACTTCTCATCAGCAGAGGGAAGAGTGATTCATTGTATTAGCAACTTCAGGAAGGGCTCTGGTAGCACACAGACACCCCAGGATTTTCCTGCAGCTCTCTCACGTTGGGCTAGTTGTCTGAAGCACACATCCTTTTTTGTTGTGTATAATATGACATTTATGGAAAGGTTCACTCTCCAGCTCAGACATGCCAGTTGCGTGTGTGTGTGTGTGTGTGTGTGTGTGTGTGTGTCTGTGCCCGCGCACACACATGTAGGTATACGTGCATGTAGAGGCCAGAAGTCAATCCCAAGTTTCTTCCTCATTTGTTCTCTGACGTATTTTCAAACAGGATCTTTTGCTAAGCCTAAAGCTCTTGGATTGTGCTAGGCTGCCTGGCTAGTGAGCTGCAGGGGTCCTTGTGTCTCTGCCTCTCCACTGCTGGGATATACTTACATGTGTCACCCACAGCCAGCTTTTCTCAGTGAGATCTGGTGATGGAACTCATGCTTGCCTGGTCAGCCCTTGATTTCTTACGACCAGTGTGAGGGAGCTCACTTATTTAAAGATTGGCACCTCATTCTCTAGTGGAATTTTTCATGATTGGGAAGTTGATATTGGAATCTACTGTCAGCCTTTTACTTTTCAAAGTCACTGAGAACTAAGATGGGGAGGAAGAATGTTAAGGTTGTTTATTGAGCCAGTAATAGATACACGCAGGACACCCAATTAAGGCTCCGGAGCTTTATAGAGTGGGAAGATTTGAAAAGAACTTTAATGTAAAGAACCAGAGTGTCAGAGGGGTTACACAGCTAATTAGCACCGTGTCAGCCATCTTACGCTGGATTCCAGATACCTGCTATCGTGTGCACTGATTAAGGTCTTGCATTCTGTATTCAGGCTGTTTTTTCTCCACTCCTGACTCTCTGGCAGATTAGCCAAGCATATTTGGACCAGTATTTAGACCTCATTGTCTCTATTTCCCCATTTGTGTAATGGTGTTGATAATCGGACTCTCTCGTGGGATTGCTTTAAGGATAAAATGAGATAACTCGCGCAATAAAATCACACAGTACTTGACACAAAGTAAAAATGCTTTCTAAGTATGGCTATTTGCCTACAATGTGTTTTCCAGGATGATTGGCAGTGGCTTGCTATTGCAATAGAGAACTAAGAGACACTGGATGTTAATTAAGACCCTGTTTGCACTAATTTGGGCCAAGGACTCTGATGCTGAGTGAGTGCTCATCTGAGGAAGGAAGCTCAATTTGAATTCCCCCAGCAGCTCTGCATAGCTTTCTGACATCTTACAGTAGGCATGATAACCAGTATCATTAAGATAAAAATCTATAATGAAAACTTATTTGAAATGATGAAATGGTAGCCATAATCATAGGTGTACTGTATATTTCTCTATGACTGAGGGAGGAGTTCTAGCTATAGAATTTAACGTGCATGCATATCTTAGAAGGGGACACCAGCACACACAGAGAGATAGTAGATAGACATAGATGATAGATAGATGACAGACAGATAGATAGATAGATAGATAGGCTGATTGATTGATGGAGATCCATTGATAGGTGTGGGGATATAGCTATAGATATATCTCTTTTGCTGGTTTAATCCCTTTGACTTTTCAGTCTCTCCTCAAGTATTGTCACATCTTCTGCAAGAGCTTTTCTTTCCTCCTAATTGATCCTTCCTGACATTAGCAATATTGCTTTAGGCTAAGTTTCTTTCATGAGTATCATTAAACAGTGAAAGCATGTGCTATGTGTTTCTGTTAAAAGCAAAACAAAAACCAAAAACAGACAAGGAAACTAAATTTCCAGGTCAAATTTCACCTGCCTCTTAACTTTGTGCAAATCACAGGTCCCATAAACATCCCATGTAAGGTACAGTTGGCTCTGGCCTTGCTTGTTTCTATGTTCATGTTAGATGTCTCTGAGAACACAGAGGGGAAAGGGATTGGAAATAACTATTTCATTCAACCTACCATGTTGATAGTTCTGAGAGTCTGATGGGTCTACATCTCAGTCTGCGTTTCCAGCTTTACAGTGAGTCTGTCCACTACAGAATCTACTAGAGCAAGAGATAGGCTCTCCTGGCATATGTTGATTTGAAGTGGATTACAGAGCACTGTACTGAGACAACAGGAGTGTGTTACATGGCATCATGCTGGGGTGCTCACCCACTCCCTTACTGTATCAAAATTCTGTTTACCCTTCCAAATCTGACCAAGAGCGCCCTCTCTTATGAAGTAGCCTCTGTGACTCATAACCATAAGATGGTTATGCAGAGTCAGCCATACAGCAAGTGGCTTTGATTGATTCCTGTTTGACAACAAGGCACTAAATTAGTTGCAGTGTTATTCTCCAGAGATTTCTGGAGCATACCTTACAGCTCCTCGCTGGGATTACTGTTAAGAAGTCTATGCTTTCACTGAAAACAAGAAAATGCTATCTGAGTAGGCAAGGATGCTCATTTCTAACCTTAAAATGTGTCCTCCTCATGCCTGCTTGCTCTACTTTTGCTCCCAAGTGCAACGTAAAGCCCCAACAAGAAAGTCACTCATACAACTGTTGCCACCTATAGGAGACAAATTTAATACAATAATTTTATTTTAAGTCTGCATATAACAAAAAAGAAGGAAGGCGACGTTTTATGGAACTGACAAGATTCTTGTTGAACACCGACATGTACTGCTGTTATTTTCACCATCATTCTTCTACATTTTTATGAAAGACACACCAGACTGGCACTTTTTGAATGCTCTTCCAAGGTGAACGCTAAGAGCATCTTGCCACACTCCACCAGGACTATAACAGGACCTTAAACGCTTTTCTAAACTTCTTCAAACCTCCCTGCTATAAATAGAGATGCTAATGACAGCCTCCGTCCACACAGAAGCAATTGGAGAGCCAGGCTCAAGGCTACAATCTCAGTACTTTGAAAGCTGAGTGAGTAGGATTATAGCAAGTTTGATGTCAGCCAGGGCTCCATAGTGAGTTCCAGGCTAGAACAGGTTACACTTTTGAGACTCTGTCTGAAATATATAAACAAACAGGGCTGGAGAAACAGTAACACGGGTGAAATGTTTGCTGTGCAGGCTTGAAGGTGTGTGTTCACATCCCTGGAGCCTGTATTAAGCCAGACAGAGTAGGGCATGTATGTAATGCCAGCACTCCTAGGGTGAAGTAGGAAGAAGGAGATAGGACAATCCCCAGAAGCTGGTGAGCCAACCATCCTGGTGTATGCAGCAGTGACCTCAAAGAGACCTTGTTCCCCCGAAAGGTAGAAGAAATGGACTGACACCCAAGGAAGTCCTCTGACATTTACCTGCCTGCTGTGGTATGTTTATACCTGTGTGCACATGCACATTCCCGTGCGCAAATCATACACACATACACACACACATCAAAGATTATGAAAATGAATGAATAAAACACAAGGAAAGGCAAAAAGTACTAACTAGAAAATGAACCAGAGAAATCCCTTCGGTGTCCTCAGCGTCTCCTCCGGTTCACTTGAGATGCCATCACTGTGGCTAGTGTGTGACAGTCACACTATTTTGTTACCATTTGCCAAGTAGATCACTAACACATTACCACTGACCTCAGTCACTCTTCCTGTTTAAATTTAAAGTCAATGTGGCTTCAATGATTTATAAAGAAATGGCACCTGACAAGATGGTATCTAGCCTGCTTCCAGGGGTTCCTAAGCAGAGGCAAGAGGAAAAGACAGTCTCCAAAGCAACTGTGGATTCTGGGAGGAAATAAACATGGGCAGACAACTTGGTATCTGGATAAGCCTTATGTAGAAAATTGATAGCAAGGGGTGGGACTGGTAGATGTTAGATAAAACATCTGTTTTTTCCTATTGACACAGAGTACACATGTTTATACTCACCCTAAATATGGACAGACCAAAGTAACAACTGCACTAAAGTCTAACTTGGTCAACCACTGGATTTTTCTTGGGCTTACTAACAGGAGTTGGGGTGGGGGTTGCTTGTAGAAGCAGGGATAACATAAGGAGCTGCATTACCCCAAAGCTTGTCCCAACACTAGTGACCACTTGCTAAACTGTAGCACTGGAGTTTTCTGTACAGTTTGCAGGTAGCTTCATAGGTCCGAGAGAGCTCCTCTCTGCACGTTGGCTGGTCACAGTTTCTCCATCCTGTAGCTGCTAATTGCTTCTGTAAGTCTGAGAAGGGCCCTTGTGACTTTTCCAGCCCTTATGAACATCCCTTCCCACGAGGAGGCATAAAACAATGCCTCTCCCTCCTTTTAAGATGCCAAGGACAAAAGGCACAAGGTTCTGACAGAGTTCACTCCGGAGAACTGGTGAGTTCACGGGGAGAGGGAAGATCATCCCTCCCCATGCTTCCAGCTCCATAAACAAAATAGAGAAGAAAGATCTTCAGGACAAAGACAAATTCTGGGATGACAGAGCCACAAGCACCACGAAGCCATGCCACAGAGAGGAAGATGAGCTGAAATGCAGCCAAAGACCCGTGGGCCTCTCCGTCCCTTGGATTGTTTCTGCAGTTAGCTTTTTACTCTTGAAGGGCCAGAGGTGCTGCAGGTCATGTCAGTGCCCCGAGAGTACAGGGCTGAGGGTGAAGCTATTGACCTACACCTCAATACACCTGGGGGTAATGATACCTCAAAATACCACAAGTGAATTCCACTTGAACATAGCAGAAAAATGCCAACTAAACACACAAGTGCCTTTAAAAAAAATCTAACCAATGACCTAATCCCAGAGTCCAAATTCCAGTAAAAGATATGAAAACAAAAACAAAATACAACTCCTTCTAAAGTTACCAATCCCACAGTGATGGATTCCATTGACAGCAAATTAGATGAAACCTACGAAGACAAAGGAATTAGTATAAGAGCATTGAATAATTTCAAGGATCATATGAAATAAGCTGAATGAATTAGCAGTACATTGAAATGAGGACATCAACACAGGACATGAAAAGGAGATCCAGTAAAGTCAGAGAAATGCGGAAGACCTCAAGTTGAAATTTTGGAAATAAGAATCTCAATTAAACTAAAAACTCAGTGAAAAGGTTTACAAATAGAATTGGTCATGTGGAAGATAGGAATTGGGGACAAGGTAGACAAATTATAAAATTCAGTCAATAGTAAAAATAAGATAACAATGTTAATAACCTCAAATTTCTAATCAAAAGACAAGTGCTTGTAGTTAGGATTAAAACAGATTCCGTATGTTTATTGCCTTCAATAAGCATGCCTCACTGGCAAAGATAAACACAGGTAAAAGGACAGAAAATGAAACTAGAAAAAGGCAGGCGTAGCCACATTAGTATCTGACTAATTACTGAATTAGCAGGGATTAATACTATTGCTTTATATTGGGTAAAATATAATTCCTGGGGAGAATAAAATAATTCTAAGCATATCTATAACACACACACACACACACACACACACACACACACACACATACACACACACACACACCATGGCTAAAAATAAAATTTAAATAATAAGTAAATGCTTCTGACCTCAATGTGTCGTACTATATAAGGAAAAACTTACATTTTCCTCTAAGATCTGGAAGAAGACAAAGGTGTCCACCCCCTTTATACTTCTTCAACACAATGCTTTAAGTCTTTAGCTAGAGCAATAAAACAAGAAAAGGAAATAAACAGGCATGAATTGGAAAATAATAAAATTATTCTTATTTGCAAGTGGTTTGAATCCTATAGATAAGAGACCCTACACATTCCACCAGAAATAAGACTGGAGGACAGAATGGGAATAGTGAGAGAAGGGAAGAGCGGGAGGCAGGTGTGACTATGGTCAAAGTGAAAGATACACCCACGTGAAAGTGTCTCTACGCAAACCCATCACTGTGTGTAATGAATATGCACCAATAAATCATAGAATAGAAAGACAGAAAAAGGTAAAGGTACACAGCAAGATGCCTGGTCCATGAGCTCAGACAAGGCAGATGTTACAGGCTGATACACATGTCCAGTTTTTGTTTGTCTTTGCCACTCTTCTTTTTAAATTTTTTTCTTATGAACAAATGATTAAAAAAACGAAACATTTTAATGAATGAAAGTAGTACCTAGATTTTTCGCCTTTGAAATAAAAAATTCTGGACCCATGTTTCTGACATTAGACATAGCCCATGTTCCTGAATCACCAGCTTGACTACTTCCCGGGGCTTCCATGGTGAGGCCAGGTGAAGAGTGGCCTTTCTTGTCACTTGCCCCAATGGTGTTGAGCTAAGAAATAGTGGACACATTCTATCCACACTGTCTTTCTCTCAATAATCTGCATGGCCAGAGTTAGACTTTCAGATAAATATCCAGAGAGATGGTAGACACACAATTATTTAGGTAGATTCTAGAGATAGATGATAGATGGATAGACACAGGCATGCATACATACATACAGACAGACAGACAGACAGACAGACAGACAGACTACATACATATGTAGCTTGTTTTTTTTTTTCTTGCCACCCTTTTATTTTAAAGCTTTCTTACATGTATTACCTTAGTTATGGTTATCATTGCAGCAATGAAACACCATGAGCAGAAAGCAAGTTGAGGACAAAAGGCTTTATTTGGCATGAGCTTCCACATCATAGTTCATCGCCGAAGGAAGTCACAACAGGAACCGAAACAGGACAGGAACCTTCTTCAGTCAGGGGCTGATGCAGAGGCCATGAAGGAGTGCTGTGTACTGGCTTGTTCCTTGTGGCTTGCTCAGCCTGCTCTTACAGAACCCAGGTCAACCAGCCCAGGGATGACACCACCCACAACAGCCCAGTCCTCCCCATCAGTCACTAATTAAGAAAATGCCCTATAGTCTTGTCTACAGCCCAATCTTATAAGGCCCTTTTCAGCTGGACTCCCTCCTCTCTGATGTTCTAGTTTGTGTCCAGTTGACACCAAACTATATAGTACATTGTATGTATTTCATACTGAGTGTGTGTCAGAGTCACATTGTCCGGGTAAACACCATGAAATATCATTTGCAGCAAGCTTCTTGATGTGCAGTGGCTGCTAATAGTCTGGAGAATGAACTCTGAATACCACTATCATGGACTACTAATCCTATCTCATGTGTGTGTGTGTGTGTGTGTGTGTGTGCGCGCGCGCGCGCGCGCATGCACGCGCACATGTGTGCACAGGTGCACATTTTGTTTGTGCATGTAGAGGCCCAAAGACAACATGGAGTGCCATTCTTCTGGGACTGTCTAGCTCATGTTGTTTGTTTGTTTGTTTTGCTTTTGATTTGGGGTATGTTTTTTTCTCCAAAGACAGGTTCTCACTGGCCTGGGAGTCACCAAGCAGGCTGGGCTGGCTGGGTATGGAGCTTCCTTTCTCTGTTTCCACAGCAGTTGGGTTACTAGTGTGTACCAACACACCCATTTCTTTTAGGTGGGCTCTGAGGATCAAACTCAGATCCTTAGGCTTGCAACAAAGCAATACACTGACCGAGCCATCTCCCTAGCCTGAGACACAAGTGTGAAAACTACACTGTGTGTTGTGTAGAACTAAGATGTAGTAAGTATATCAGCCAAAATGAAATAAAACTTAAAAAGGAACACGTGGATCAAAAAGTTAAAGCCACATGAAATGTTCGCACTCGTGAAAGCCTGACAGAGTGTGTTACGTGTCTGACTTTGTGGAGGCCTAAAAGGCGGCTCTTGGTATCATATTTAAGCCACTGTTGCTGCTTTTCCCTGTGATGGTGGGACTCTTGACTCAAAGGAGAAAAGAAGATGGACGATATGCTTTAGTGGCTTCACCACCATGCCTCCTCTCATTACCTCTGGTGCCCCAGCCTCCTTTTGTCCTTTCCCCAGCCTGAACAGCTTGTTCAGCTGAACACACTCAAGCCCACAGCATCCCTACAATGATTGCCTATTATAACTGTGGTATTTCCGGAAGTCCTGGAGGTAGGTGTTCCCAGGTATCCGTGCCTGGGAATAAACTGTTATAGCTAGACCTTCTGGAAAGGAAGGGTTAATAAACTGCAGACCTGTTACTTGATTTTTATGCCTCTGGCTCTTCTGGATTCTGCAGCCAGCGACTTGGAACTCTCCTTAAAATATCTTAGGTACTTAAAAGGGACAAAATTCAAACATGACAATATTCTTAACAAGCTTAATATGTACTTAAATTTTATGGCAATTTAAGAGATTTTCTGCCTTACCCCTCCCCCCCCAAATGACTAGAGCTTCTGGCTGAAACTCAATCCATACCCATTTTAGAAAAAGTGCAAGGAATATTTATTAAGAAAACAGAGGGCTTTGAACTTTTGATAAAGAAAAATAAGACACTTTACCTGAGAAAATTTCAAATGGATCCATTTAAAATGAATTAAGTGGCACTTAACTGGTTTGCAAATTGGGATCTATTTATCGCAGTAAAATGATTAAAGTCTTGATTTATCCCTAAAATTAGCTTTATTATTGCATTTAATTACACTAAAAGATTGTTAAGGACTTGTAGGTTCTCTCTGTCCCTTTAAACTGTACTTTATTCAGACAATAATTGAATATCAGATAGGATAAATTGATTTTTTACAAAGAATTATGTTTCTAATATTTTCCTCCTTTTTATTGCAGGAACTGAAACAAGTTGAAGAAACAAAAGAAGATCCTGAGAATAGATTATCTGAAATTTCCCTGGAGTCGTTCAATAAATTTAACAGCAATACTGTGATTTTATTAGAAAAAGAGACGTCTCCAAGCGGAGTTGAAGGACAAAAGGAAGAGAAAGGCAAAAAGACAGAAGCATCTTCGAGTGGCTCGGACAGGCCTGGGGTAGACAATGTGGAGTCTCTGAGTGACTCTCTGTATGATAGCTTCTCCTCCTGTGCAAGCCGAGGTTCCAGCGAAACCTAGAAGAGCATCCTCCGTGAGATGTCTGTATAGTGCACTAGGAAACAGATGCGGGAGCTGGGATGCCAAGAGGGCCAACTCCAGTGAAGCTGACAGCAGCCAACACACCAGAGTTTACTTCTCTCATAGATGGATAAAGATTGCCTCTACTTACTGTGTTTCAGGACGATTAAAAGCAAGATACGATAGAGACGTCTCAATGTTTGCACTTTTTGATTATTTGTATAAAAGCTGTAAATTTTGGGGAAAGAGAGAAATTATATTTGTAGGGGGAGAAAGATAGCAATAAAAAGAGTTGGCGTTGCGCTCTTGAAACGATGTATTACGTTTTAGAAGTTGATAATATATATTTTAAAAGTCCAGCTAAAGATATTGTCAGTTTAATCATCCTGGTCTTCAAGTTACCTGTGCGTATACTGTGTCAGCCTAAACATGGGGCCTGCAGAAAAGTCAGCAGGTTGAGGTCATCTCTGCCACCCCAGGTCTCACTTGATAGAAATTTAAATGGCGGCCCAGTTTCCAGTGTGTCACTAGGAAGACTCAAGTTTGTGATGATGTTGGCGCTTCTGCTGAAGAATTAAGCATGGACACTGATTGGGAGGGTAGCTCTTGGATCTGAAGGGAAGCAGGCTTCACTCCCAACATCTCCCGTCCTCTCCATTGAATTTCTCTACAATTCTGAGTGTTTGTTGAATTTTTTTATCTCCCTGCTTTATTATTATTATTATTAAAACTCTGGGTACTCTATTTGCCATATCCACTTTATACGAATAAATGAATAGTTGGTGCTATGAAACTTTCTTACTTTTTAATATCCTTTTTCTATTAAAGACTGTTTATATGTGAGGATAAATTCTATTTTAAAGGTTATGTGTATTTTTTCTAGACTTGAACTATTTATAATTCCTTCTGTACAGCAGCCTGCAGACGGGGCAGGGTAGAGCTATGTTTAGGATTTCTGCAGTTACCTTAGCACACTTGTATCTTTATAGAGTATTGTATGACCAGTGTTATTTTATTTGTGCAATTTGTATTTGGATTTCGTTATCTTAAATTCAAACTGTGTAAAGCATCTTTGTCTTTCAGACTTTTAAAAAAATCCTTTTGTTCATTTCATTTCGGAATAAAAATCCTATCACAATCACACGGTCTAAGAGCAGAAAAGAACTTTGTTCAAGGAGCAGTTGGTCCCCGGGATTATTTTAACCGACTCTCCCGACTCTCCCGCTTGCTCTGTGGATAGGTTTCCCCGGAGGAAAAAAAATGCCCCCGCCCTTTTGTTCCTCTAATAGTAATTAGAACAATTATTAAGATCCACACTGCAGACAGGGCGAGTAATGGTCAAAGTATCCCTGCGCCCCCCACCCCTCAAGGAGTTAACCAGCTAGAAATGAAAGCAAGGGGATGGGGGAGAATGAGCCCGAGGCAGCTATGGACTGATCTCTGCAGAGGAATTACAAGAAACTCATTTATGCCCCTTCCAGACTTGTTTTGCTGGCAGGGTGGGGAAATAAATGATCACAGTCCAGCTGGAGAGCTCTTTCCCTGGGGAGGCTCCGCAGGAGAGGGGTGAAGCTTTGCCACCGGTTTCCACTGAGGCTCCGAAAATCGGGGGGGGGGGAGGAGTGGGTGGAAACGCGCGGGGTTGTGGGCGGGGGCACCAAGAGCTTTGGTTGCCAGCGCTTTGCACAGCACAGCCTTCCGCAAAGCTCCAGCAGGAGGGAAAATAGCACCGTGGTGTCCCGGGAATATGCAAGGTGGGTCACTTAGAATTGTCAGAAAGGGGAGTATTGGAGGAGCTAGGCAGCCATTGACTACGTGGCCATGCCTAGCGCTAAGGAGTGTACACCCATAGCTGGCGGCTTGAAGGAGCAAGCAGCCCCGTTCGCTTTTCGCTGAGAGCAGAGATCCCGGTGTCCACTTCCCACGGTAGCTCACCCGCTCCCTGGGCTAGGCGAACAGGGCTGTATCAATGCACCCTCCAGTGATGCTCTCAAGCAGGTGAGGAGAGGATGGTCATGTTAAGAGAGCCAGCTGCAGTAAGGTCACTACTCGCAGGCTTTCTGATGGAAGACCAGGGTGACCTGTGTGCGATGTGGGTTTCTCCTAGGAAGAGGCGCGGCTGCATCTGACACCCCAGGGAACTCACTACCATGCAACTTTGCCAGGTGCACGGAAACACCCTTTCACCTTATTTCAAGCAGTCATACAGAGAGAGGCAGATGTTAGAAGACCCCTGGCTGATTACTGGGCGAGACCCAATTGCAGGGGTGCTAGTTAGCACCGGTAAGAAATAGAACATCTGGAAGGGAAGAGTATCTCAGTGAGCCAAGGCCCAGCCTAGCACTCGGGTTTCCGAGTTCGCTTCGGACAGGTCCTGACAGCACCTGCTGCGCCCTAGTCACCTCCGCGTTCTTACCAACGACTACTCCCGAGCCCTGCAGGCGCTTCTTTCCAAGGACCTAGAGGAAGCTGAAAGGGTGGCAGAAGGGGGTGGGGACAGTAGAGAGACAGTCCCAGCCTTCCCCGCCCTCCACCCCCACCACAACTCAGCAGCCATCACGTGGTAACCGGAGTGGGAAGGGTGGGGGCAGAAGAGGCTAGACTTTTTTGGGTGCTCCGGATCGCCAGTAGTTCTTCAAGCCTCAGCAGCCAACGCCTCTGGAGGCGCTGCGCTGCGCTCCGCCCCAGGGAGCGCGAACCCGGAGGAGCTTGGGACTAGCCAGCTCTGGTAGTCCCGGGCGCGGGCGATGCGGGCGCCGCGGGCGACACCTGCGGCTCCTCTCGGTGGCAGCCGTCGCCTGGGCGGCAGCAGCTCGAGCCTCGGCAGCCTTAGCAGCTACAGTCGCCGCAGCCCGGAGAGCCTCCGTTGCGGTCGCGATCTCTGATGCTCCTGCCCGCTCCCGGCCCAGCCGATCCGGGAGGATGTGGGTTCTCGGCATCGCAGCAACTTTTTGTGGATTGTTCTGGCTTCCAGGTAAGAAGATGAAGAGGCTAGCTGCCTGGCGAGACACGCTCATGCTATCTCGCCGAGCGTCCCTGATCTAAGCCCCAGTGCGCCCACCACTGGTCCGCGCTGAGCTGGGGCTATCCAGCAAGAGTTTTGGTGCTGGAAACTGAGACCCAGAGGCGCCAGACTGGGACTCCCTCCAAGTCCCGCGCTGCAGGAAAGCGGGTAGCGGCAGATTGGCGCGACTCTTAGCTGCAGCTGCTGGGGGTACTCAATCGGGGAGGCAGAACTGGGAATGGGGAGGGTCTTGAGCTGGGAAAGACAAGAGGCGCGACTAGCCTCCAACCTAGTCAAGTTATCAAGTGTTTGAGGCCACCCAAGGGAGCGGAAACGCTGACAGGTGAGCAACTCGTCGGACGACCCGCAGCTGGGGATGGGGGCGGGGGAGCAGCCCTCCTGTGCTGAGTACTAGCTAAGCTCTTTCCTGAGACGCTTGCTAGGAAAGGGACACATTGTGAGCGCTAGGCATGGGGCCCAGAGACAATCTTCCAAGATCCGAGGAGAGCGACCAGGAAGATATGGTAAGTAACTAGCCCTGATCGCGGACTCCAAGCTATCAGAATGTTTGTTCTTCAACAGCCATGTTTTTAAAAGAGGGTAAAAAGGAAGGTCTAAAAGGGCTGCAGTGTAGCGGTTCCTGGGAGGGCGCGCGCCGCGTGTACACACACACACACACACACACACACACACACACACACACACACACACACACACACACAGCTCTCTTCCACTCTCAGCAGCTGCCCCCCACAGTGATCACACTTTGAGGAGCATGGACACTTAACACCCAGCGCCTCCTCCCAGGTGTGCAGGGTCGTCGCTAGGAAGCCTCAGAGCCCCAGCCCCTGGATGCTGATTTACAAGATTAAATAAATAAACCGAAAAGGCGCCAGCGAATGCGGCTATGAATGGTGCCAAATAGTAATTAACCAATTTGTAACCAATTAGCAGTTAGGCTCAGACAGGAGCTGACACTTGTACCCAGCTACTTTGATCTGGGATTTGACCTCTCACCCTTCCCTTTGCAACTTCTTGTAGAAAGGCCTACAGGGATGTTACAAGAGCTGTTTGTGTCTAGAGAAGAAATTTAGGGTCGCTGGAAGGGCTTTATCCTCCTAGACCCTGGGAACAGATGCCGCCGCCCCCTGCTGGCTTCAGGCACTGCCAGCCCTACTGAGGAAGATCAAGATGCAGAGGCCAGAAACCCCTTGTTGTCTGGGACTGAGCATGGTAATACTAGCCAGCCAGGGTGAGCTCTGTGCAAGCCAGTGTTTCTGAACCCCTCCACATCTGTGCCACAGGGTCGGCGGCGCTGCAGATTCAGTGCTACCAGTGTGAGGAATTCCAGCTGAACAACGATTGCTCATCCCCTGAGTTCATCGTCAACTGCACCGTGAATGTTCAAGACATGTGTCAGAAAGAGGTGATGGAGCAAAGTGCAGGTAAGCTGGCCGCTCAGGGCTGGGGATGGAGGGCGTTGAAACACCAGAGAAGACTCTGATGTGACACACGCGCACATGCACGCGTACCCCCACACACACGTTAGCACAAATTTACTTTTTACAGTTTCAGGAAAATGAAGAGTTGGAACTCATTAGAGTTAATTACCAGGGCTTCTCCCCCTGGGGAATCTGGAGGGGAAGTCGTTGTAACTCAGTAGCTTTCCTTTTCTTATTTCAGTATTTTTATTTATTTACTCCTTTCATCTTCCTGGACTAAAAAGCTGATCAGGGCAGTGAAAAATATATGGAAAACTGGTCCAGGTTCCAGCAGCTAGACAGTAGCCTGTGAGCGATGTCAGCCTGAAATATGAAGCTACTCGAAGTTCCCAGAGGTCAGAACTTGAAAAATGTGTTTTGTCATAGCACCACATCATATTTCTTTGAAGAACACTATAGGATCTTTATTTAATTTTAGAACTAATACATCAAATTCCAGGCACAAATTGCCAAGATCTTTCACAGGAAGGACATCACACACACACACACACACACACACACACACCAATTCTAGCAGCTTAGCTATTGACTGGTTGAGCAAAGAGCCTGGATGCTACACAGCTGAAGATGGGAGTCTTTTGAGAGGTGGAATCCCAACCACCCTGAAGTTAGAATGAAAAAAAAAAAAAAACTCACCCTCAAAATGGAGCCAGAACTTTGAGAAAATAAACAAAGCCATTGCTTCGATTCCAAGGTCAAATAGAGATTCTGCTACTTAAGGGCTGTTGAAAACAAGGGGAATACCATTTCGGGGTGAAAGACATTGAGTGAGCCTTGCTCCTCCTTAGTCCAGAAAGGTGCCCATAGAGCTCCATAGGTCATTAAGAGGATTGATTCATCTAACTCCCTGGCAGAACAATGCATGGAAGCTCTCACTGATGACAGAACCTTGCAAAGCAGTTTCCTCATAGCTAGGGAATGAAAGTATCTTGCCGTTAACCTCTTGGTTGCTTAGGGAGCATATCTACCCGTTCTTCCTAGCGCTGGGGTATGATGTGAGGGTGTGTGTTATTTTTTTATATGTGCGTGTGCATGTGTGTGTGGTGTGCATGCATATGTGTATACGTGTTCACATTTGTTGGCACATGGATATATGTAGGTGCACATATATACTTTTTTGACATCTTATGTGTACATGGTATTCATTCCTGTGTAGATACATGTTTGCATGTGTGCAGACAAGGGGTTGATATCTGTGTCTTCCTTGATTGTGCTCTACCTTTTGTACTGAGGCAGAGCCTTATACTTGAACCCAGAGCTCACCAATTCTAACTAGACAGGCAGCTTGGTCCGAAGATCCCAATCTCTGGCTCCAAGAGCTCGGCAAACAAGCAGGCATCATCCCGGCTGCCCTGCCGGCATGTGCACGCGCACTTGGGATCCAGACGCGAGCCCTCACACCGGCCTGGCAAGCCTTTCACCTGCTGATCCATCTCCCCAGACCCTTTGTGTGGCTGCTCTATGTGGCACATCATTGGCTGGAGTGCAGGTCCCTTGTACAAAAGGGTTCTTCTGGGAAGTCTAAGGTGTCACTGTTCTCAAGAATGGTGTATTCCACCACCATGCCCAAGCCTCAGCAAGCATTATTTTTAGCATCTGGTAGTTAAAACACGAGGACAACACAAAAATTAATGATGACCCTGCAGCTAAGATGGGTGTGAATAATTTGGATGGGTGATTTTCTATGCACTGTATTTTACCTGAGCTAAACATTTCCTGCCTTTTGTATTTCTACAGCCCTTTTCCATGAAATAGGTTTGAGGCAGTACTGGATTTCCTTAAGAACGTCCTCACAATCCTCAGGGTGACTGCTACTTGGAGGTTGTGCTTCACAACCTGGGATGTGATCGACAAAAGGAGTTACTCAGAAGTGCCCAGAAGGGTACTTCTGAGAAACTCCCTTTCTCATCCAAGGTAACAGTCACATATTCCCTTTTCACAATACTGTTTCTCTTCTTGCCTCCTCCTCTTCTCCAAGCCATTTTATAGAAAAGGCCATATAACTTCCTCTTACCTGCAGAAAGCATCCAGTCAGTCCTGAAGGAAGGCCTTAATTTAGGTTGCTCATTTTCTAGTGACACAGTCAAATTGCTTCTTGTCTGCAAATCAGGTGTCAATGGCCACAGGCTACAGGACATGGACCACAGGTCAAAAGATGAAGAAAAACTAAGCATAAAGCAATGTCAATCTTTTTTTTTTTTTCTTGCTTTGGATGTGTGTGCATATATGTACTTCTGAGAGTGTGGTATGTGTGTATGTGTGTGTGTGTACAGATATGTGTGTGTGCTGTATATACTTGTGTTCTGGGTGTACAAAGGCACACACACATGCAGGAGCATGTGGAGACCAGAAGGACATCCAGCTCTGTGGAGGAATGCTAAGTGAATGTATCAACCATCAATAAAGCTCTGTTTAGCCAATCAGCTGGGCAGAAGGACAGGAAGTTGGAGGTGGAACTTCCTGGAGGAGAGGTGAAAAAAAGTTCGGCAGTTGGAGGAGGACAGTGGGAACTGGATGCAGACCGGCCCAGGGGTCACAGTGGCAAGTGTTTGGAATATATGTATGTTATAAGGTTTAGAGTAGTTTGTTTAGTTTACGAGTAGATTAGAATCAGTTCAGACTCTGCCTGGCAACGTGCTGGCAGCTTTAAAGTACGTTTTAGTCTCTCTGTGTCAGTTATTTGCTTTACAGGCCAAACAGATACAAAATACTGTAACACAACTCTATCAGTCTCCACCTTTTCCCCTTAGGACAAGGTTTCTCACTGACCCTGGAGCTAGCCTGGCCACCAGAACGCCCCAGAGACCTTCTTGTCTTGGTCCTGAATGTCACTGGGTTTGGTCAAAGCATGCTTGGCCACACCTGGCTTTTTTATTTATTAGCATGGGTGCTGGGCTCTGAACTCAGGTCTCCCTGCTTGTGCAGCAAACCCTCTTATTCATTAATGCCCAGCACTCCCAGCCCCAGCCTCAATCTTGGTATCTAAAAAAAATAGAAACAATTAATGAATCCAAAGGGAAAACCAGTCATGGGCAATGTCTCAAGTTTTGTTTGTTTGTTTGTTTCCTGTTGCCATTATGGTCTGACAAAAGGAACTTAATGGAGAGTTTATTTTTAGCTCACAGTCCAAGGCATAGTCCAGTTAGTCAAGGTCACAGCAGCGGGAGCTTTCAGGAAAGGGTCATGCGCGCGCGCACACACACACACACACACACACACACACACACACACACTCTCTCTCACACACAGAAACCGACTAACACATACATGCTCTAGTGTTCATTGCTCTTCTTCATGTCTATAGTCCAGGAACACAGCCAGGGAGCAGCCCTGCCCATGACTAAAGTCACTCTGCTCATTTAAAGTAACACAAAGATAAACCCTCACAGCCACACCCTGTCTACCAGATGGTTCTAGATTCTGTTGAGTTGACAACACTAACCATTGTAGGGAGGGACACAAGATGTAAATGGATGCAAGCCATTCTGAGTGGGCAGTCACTGGAAGCCAGGCAGATGTAGCTACTGTTTCTGTTGATGGTGCTTGGAGTTTTTTGTTTGTTTGTTTGTTTGTTTGTTTGTTTTTCCTCAGCAGAAAGCAATGTCTAGGGACTGCTCTCTTGAAGCATTCAATATTAAATTTTACATAATTGTTATAGACCAGTCAGTTCGATCTCTTGCCAACAAGGATGGAGAGCAACTTTGGTTGCTAAGTGACCACAATATAATAAAATCGTGACGGCATGAGCTTTCATTACGTGCACTGTGAATCTGGCACTAGCTGTGTGGTATCTCATGAAATCTAGTAGCTCTTTTCATAATGGCCAATTCCCTATACTTTGCTCAGCTGGCCTATGGTTCTACTGCCTTGTCAACTTCACCCCCACAACAGATCATAGTGCCTGCTGAGTGGTCCCATCAGGAATAAAAGCCAGATTGGTTGCCAATGTAGCCTGTGCTAAAAATCTTGGTGCAACAGAGCTGAAAAGGCCTAAGAGCATAGAAGTGTCTTCCTGGAGTTATGCTGAACTCGACTGCCCCCTTGCTCTTGAAGATGTTCATCCTGTGTCTCCTTGTTTTGTGTGGTCATGGGTCTTTTCTAATCTCTCTGAGAGACTCTGGGATGCTCCACATTGAGCTACTGATTTGGACCAGCCTTTCCATTTATAGAGAAACAAAGGGAGATCTTTAAAACATTGTATGTCTGGCCCAAGTCCACCAACTCATTGTTACTGTGTGGTTCTTGCTTCCCTGGCCAAATGCATTTGTTGCAATGCTAACTACCAGTCTCCATGCTACCTACCAGTCTCTGACAGAGGGAAATGTCCTATCATACACACCCAAGAAGATAACTTGGGCACAATTCTAAGGACTGAGATGACATTATTATTATTATTATTTATTATTATTATTAATGTCTGTCAAGTTCATCTGGCAGGCCAAGTGGACAGACCACAAAGTGGATATTGAAAGAATCAGAAAGCTAACCAGAAGGAATCTTAAAATTTTGAGGGTGGCTGGACTAGCATTTTCCAATAGACATAGAAACATCATGGATTAAACTAGACTAAGAAACTTTAATGAATTACCCTAACCTGACATTAAGCAGAAAGGAAAGACAGTCTCCAGCAATATGATATGTGCAAGTTTTCAGTTGGTCTTTCCTGGCTTATGTCTACAAACTAGCTCTTAGGAATTTTGAGGAAGGTAAATTTAATTTTCATGGAGGTACACTTAAAATTAGCCTATGCCTTTTCTCTAGAATGGTGCTCCTATTTAGGAGCTGAGGTCATTCCCTGATGCTCTCTGCCTCGGTCATCTCTGAAATAATAAAGTATGGGCTCTGGGGAAGAGAGGGCCCGTGTTCTTGCTAATTGATGGTTAAACATTTGCTTGACTAATGACTCTTGTCCCAGCTCTGCTCTTCATGGGTTGGTGTTTCTGATCAGCGTCCTTGAGAATCACATTTATTTTGCTTATTTATCATTGCATTCCATAAAAATATTTCAAATATTGATTTTCATTTCAGAAGAGAAGCCTGCCCCCAACCTTCCAGTATGAATTTTTAAACCAGGATATAAAGAATACGAATTTGCATTTGTTTGACAGTGCAATCTTGTAATTAGAGTTTTTCCTCTTGACTAGATACAGTGAAAGGGGCATAATTTAATTTTTATAGACTAGCCAATTTCTGCCCTTACTAAAATATAGCTCTGTCAGTGAGCAAACTGTTACAGGTTCTCCTAAACCTTATTTAAAAGTTAAATGCAGTATATTGAGAGAAAGTTCATGGTCTGAATCGGTAACCTGATCGATCTTTTCACCCATCCTTGCAATATGCATTAATCTATTTGTCTGTTTTGCAATACGAGGGTTACTGATTTACATGCCTTCTTGCGTCTCCATTATGGCTGGATAAGGGATGGCTGTTTTCCTTTCGGATTAGTTAGTTGCTCATTAAGTTGGACAAGGATGGCTCCAGGCTTTGGCGAGGTTCATTCCATGTCTTGTTTTTCCCATGAGCTAAAGGAGGACCAGCAAATGAGGAATGAACAAATGCCTGCACCTCCTGGTAAAGATAAAGGTAACCACTCGAGAAAGCCAGTGTTCTCTCAAGTCCGGGTGTACTTAAGTTTACCGTATTTTAAAAGTGGATTCTTGTTTGTCCTTGTGGGCTTACCAGAAAGGAGACACACACACACACCTCTCTTCCACTCTCAGGCAGCTGCCCCCCACAGTGATACACACTTTGAGAGCAGGACACTTACACCCAGCGCCTCCTCCCAGGTGTGCAGGTCGCGCTAGGAAGCCTCAGAGCCCCAGCCCCTGGATGCTGATTTACAAGATAAATAAATAAACCGAAAAGGCGCCAGCGAATGCGGCTATGAATGGTGCCAAATAGTAATTAACCAATTTGTAACCAATTAGCAGTTAGGCTCAGACAGGAGCTGACACTTGTACCACTAGTACTTTGATCTGGATTTACCTCTCACCCTTCCCTTTGCAACTTCTTGTAGAAAGGCTACAGGGATGTTACAAGAGCTGTTTGTGTCTAGAGAAGAAATTTAGGTGCGCTGGAAGGGCTTTATCCTCCTAGACCCTGGGAACAGATGCCGCCGCCCTGCTGGGCTTCAGGCACTGCCAGCCCCTACTGAGGAAGATCAAGATGCAGAGGCCAGAAACCCCTTGTTGTCTGGGACTGAGCATGGTAATACTAGCCACCCAGGGTGAGCTCTGTGCAAGCCAGTGTTCTGAACCCCTCCACATCTGTGCCACAGGGTCGGCGGCGCTGCAGATTCAGTGCAACCAGTGTGAGGAATCCAGCTGAAACAACGATTGCTCATCCCCTGAGTTCATCGTCAACTGCAACCGTGAACGTCAAGACAGGTGTCAGAAAGAGGTGATGGAGCAAAGTGCAGGTAAGCTGGCCGCTCAGGGCTGGGATGGAGGGCGTTGAACACCAAAGAAGACTCTGATGTGAACACACGCGCACATGCACGGTACCCCCACACACACGTTAGCACAAATTTACTTTTTACAGTTTCAGGAAAATGAAGAGTTGGAACTCATTAGAGTTAATTACCAGGGCTTCTCCCCCTGGGGAATCTGGAGGGGAAGTCGTTGTAACTCATAGCTTTCCTTTTCTTATTTCAGTATTTTTATTTATTTACTCCTTTCATCTTCCTGGACTAAAAACCTGATCAGGGCAGTGAAAAATATATGGAAAACTGTCCAGGTTCCAGCAGCTAGACAGTAGCCTGTGAGCGATGTCAGCCTGAAATAGTGAAGCTACTCGAAGTTCCAGAGGTCAGAACTTGAAAAATGTGTTTTTGTCATAGCACCACATCATATTTCTTTGAAGAACACTATAGGATCTTATTAATTTTAGAACTAATACATCAAATTCCAGGCACAAATTGCCAAGATCTTTCACAGGAAGGACATCACACACACACACACACACACACACACACACCAATTCTAGCAGCTTAGCTATTGACTGGTTGAGCAAAGAGCTGGATGCTACACACAGCTGAAGATGGGAGTCTTTTGAGAGGTGGAACCCAACACCCTGAAGTAGAATGAAAAAAAAAAAAAAACTCACCCTCAAAATGGAGCCAGAACTTGGAGAAAATAAACAAAGCCATTGCTTCGATTCCAAGGTCAAATAGAGATTCTGCTACTTAAGGGTGTTGAAAACAAGGGGAATACCATTTGGGGTGAAAGACATTGAGTGAGCCTTGCTCCTCCTAGTCCAGAAAGGTGCCCATAGAGCTCCATAGGTCATTAAGAGGATTGATTCATCTAACTCCCTGCCAGAACAATGCATGGAAGCTCTCACTGATGACAGAAACTTGCAAAGCAGTTTCCTCATAGCTAGGGAATGAAAGTATCTTGCCGTTAACCTCTTGGTTGCTTAGGGAGCATAATCTACCCGTTCTTCTAGCGCTGGGGTATGATGTGAGGGTGTGTGTTATTTTTTTATATGTGCGTGGTCATGGTGTGTGGTGTGCATGCATATGTATACGTGTTCACATTTGTTGGCACATGGATATATGTAGGTGCACATATATACTTTTTGACATCTTATGTGTACATGGTATTCATCCTGTGTAATACATGTTTGCATGTGTGCAGACAAGGGGTTGAATCTGTGTCTTCCTTTGATTGTGCTCTACCTTTTGTACTGAGGCAGAGCCTTATACTGAACCCAGAGCTCACCAATTCTAACTAGACAGGCAGCTTGGTCCGAAGATCCCAATCTCTGGCTCCACGAGCTCGGCAAACAAGCAGGCATCATCCCGGCTGCCCTGCCGGCAGTGTGCACGCGCACTTGGGATCCAGACGGGAGCCCTCACACCGACGCCTGGCAAGCCTTTTCACCTGCTGATCCATCTCCCCAGACCCTTGGTGTGGCTGCTCTATGTGGCACACATTGGCGGAGTGCAGTCCCTGTACAAAAGGGTTTCTTCTGGGAAGTCTAAGTGTCCACTGTTCTCAAGAATGGTGTATTCCACCACCACGCCCAAGCCTCAGCAAGCATTATTTTTAGCATCTGGTAGTTAAAAACACGAGGACAACACAAAATTAATGATGACCCTGCAGCTAAGATGGGTGTGAATAATTTGGATGGGTGATTTCTATGCACTGTATTTTACCTGAGCTAAACTTTCCGCCTTTGTATTTCTACACGCCCTTTTCCATGAAATAGGTTGAGGCAGTACTGGATTTCCTAAGAACGCCTCACAATCCTCAGAGTGACTGCTACTTGGGGGTTGGCTTCACAACCTGGGATGTGATCGACAAAGGAGTTACTCAGAAGTGCCCAGAAGGGTACTCTGAGAAACTCCCTTTCCATCCAAGGTAACAGTCACATATTCCCTTTTCACAAACTGTTCTCTTCTTGCCTCCTCCCTTCTCCAAGCCATTTTATAGAAAAGGCCATATAACTTTCCTATTACCGACCTCCGAAAGCATCCAGTCAGTCCTGAAGGAAGCCTTAATTTAGGTTGCTCATTTTCTAGTGACACAGTCAAATTGCTTCTTGTCTGCAAATCAGGTGTCAATGGCCACAGGCTACAGGACATGGACCACAGGTCAAAAGATGAAGAAAAACTAAGCAAAAGCAATGTCAATCTTTTTTTTTTTCTTGCTTTGGATGTGTGTGCATATATGTACTTCTGAGAGTGTGGTGTGTGTGTATGTGCGTGTGTGTACAGATATGTGTGTGTGCTGTATATACTTGTGTTCGGGTGTACAAAGGCACACACACATGCAGGAGCATGTGGAGACCAGAAGGACACCAGCTCTGTGGAGGAATGCTAAGTGAATGTATCAACCATCAATAAAGCTCTGTTTAGCCAATCAGCTGGGCAGAAGGACAGGAAGTTGGAGGTGGAACTTCCTGGAGGAGAGGTGAAAAAAAGTTTGGCAGTTGGAGGAGGACAGTGGGAACTGGATGCAGACCGGCCCAGGGTCACAGGTGCAAGTGTTTGGAAATATGTATGTTATAATAAGGTTTAGAGTAGTTTGTTTAGTTTACGAGTAGATTAGAATCAGTTCAGACTCTGCCTGGCAACGTGCTGGCAGCTTTAAAGTACGTTTTAGTCTCTCTGTGTCAGTTATTTGCTTTACAGGCCAAACAGATACAAAATACTGTAACACAACTCTACCAGTCTCCACCTTTTCCCCTTAGGACAAGTTTTCTCCTGACCCTGGGCAGCCTGGCCACCAGAACGCCCCAAACCTTCTTGTCTTGGCCTGAATGTCACTGGGTTTGTTCAAAGCATGCTTGGCCACACCTGGCTTTTTTATTTATTAGCATGGGTGCGGGCTCTGAACTCAGGTCTCCCTGCTTGTGCAGCAAACCCTCTTATTCATTAATGCCCAGCACTCCCAGCCCAGCCTCAATCTTGGTATCTAAAAAAAATAGAAACAATTAATGAATCCAAAGGGAAAACCAGTCATGGGCAATGTCTCAAGTTTTGTTTGTTTGTTTGTTTCCTGTTGCCATTATGGTCTGACAAAAGGAACTTAATGGAGAGTATTTTTAGCTCACAGTCCAGGCGTAGTCCAGTTAGTCAAGGTCACAGCAGCGGGAGCTTTCAGGAAAGGGTCCCACACACACACACACACACACACACACACACACACACACACACAGCTCATTGTCTGAGTCAGCACTCTTTCACACTTCTTCCGTCTACATGGTTAGGTGCATATGGAATTAGTTATTACGCTCACTGCTGGGCCAGATGCCTGACACAAAGCAACTGAAGGAAAGTGTTATTTCAACTCACATGTAGGCATTGTCCGACCTTTTGGCATTGTGATATGACTTTGTCATCCACAGATGCTGGGCTGGGCCACTAGGCTAGTTACAACTTAAGTTTAAGAAGGGTACAGTCCACATGGGTGAACAGGCATGGAGATAGCATGAGCGAAAGCACCTGCACTCAGGAAGCAGCACGCAGAAAAGAAGTGGGGTCAGGCTACCAAACATCGTGGCTGATTGCCAGTGATCCACGTCCCCCAGCGTCCACCTTCTAAAGGCTCTATAACCGCCTCAAACAGTGCCACTATGCAGAGACTAAATGTTCGAACACATGATACCATGAATAGTGTTTCTCATTCAGACTACAGTAGTCACCATGGTATGTTACATTGCAGAGGATAGGAGAGAGTCTGGTGACAGGCCCTGGGAACGTCACTATGCTTCAGTAACCATGCCCCAGTCTCTGGATCGGTACAACTGGGAAGGCCATGCAGCCCTTTCTCCTAGTCTTTCCAAGCCATGCTAGTCAGTTTGTCATCACTGCAGCAAACTGCCCCAAACAATCAATGTATGAAAAAGAAGGTCTGTTCCAGTTTCAAAGGGCTGTGTAGATCTCTCAGGTGGCAAAGTGTGCATCATGCAGGAGTGTGGGCCTGAGTTTGATCCCCCAGAATGTATGCTTTAAACAGATACATATACGGTGGGGCATGCTTATAATTCCAGATCCTTCCGGTTCATTGGCCACTCAGTCCAGCCTAATTGGAGAGTTCAAGACCAGTGAGAGACCCTGTCTCAAAAATCAACATGGATGGTCCCCAAGGAACAATATCTGACGTTGCCCTCTGGCTTCCCCATGGGAGGGGGGTTGGGAGCTTAATCTGTGGTCAGGGGCCTGTGGGGATGCAGTATATTATGACAGATGCATGTGAAGAAGTAGGGCCCCTCATAGTGCGCGCGTGTGCGCACACACACACACACAGAGAGAGAGAGAGAGAGAGAGAGAGAGAGAGAGAGAGAGAGAGAGAGTCCCTCTGTCCTCTTTAAGAGCATACATGTGTGTGACCTGAGATCTCCGCCTTGCACCCACTTTCCATTAGTATCATGCTAGGAACCAAGCTTTTTTCTTACACCGGGCTTTCCAGGGCACCCTATATCTAAATCTAGGAGTGGAGCTAAATGATGAATTGAGCTGGCACATGGTAGCCATCTATACAGCGTCTGACATACAGGAAGGCCCCTATATACTTAGCTGTTTAGATGGTTGCTATTTTGAGTCAGGGTCTTATTTGGTCCAGGTGGTGTCAAGCTCACAGTGTAGCTGAGGACGGTTTGAACTCCTGAATCCCCATGCCTCAACCTCCCACGTGCTAGGATTACTTGTGTGCACCACTACAACTGAGTTATGTGTCCTGGGGACGGAACCCAGGGCTTCGTGTCTGCTAGGCAAGTATTCTGTCAACTGTTGTACATCCTAGCCATGTTATCACTATTGTTACTATTGCTTAACTGTGGTGACTTCTCAGCTTTAGAAGAAAAATCACATGGGCATTAGGGATGCCCTACTTTAACAGCTCCTCTGCGATTGGACCAGACACCTGCACTCCTTAAGATGAATTCTGTGGTTTTTTTCTTCAGAAAGCTTCTTATATGTACATACAGATGCATACATGTGTTGTGTTCACATGTGTGTGGGAAGCCAGGGGGCAATAGCAGACATCTTCCTCAACTACTTCCACATATTAGTCTTTGAGTCCAGGTCTCTCTCTGAACCCGGATTAAGTTAAGGCCAGCTTGACAGTAAGCTCCAGGGATCCCCGTGTTTTCACTTTCCCAGTGCTGGGATTAGAGGCCTGTGTTACCATACCTGCCTTTTAAACCTTAACTCGGGTCCTCATGCTTGCATAGCAAGCACTCTGCCCACTGAGCCATCTCCCAGCTCCTTGGGAAGCCTTCTGTCCCCTAGTGCCTGTCATCAGGCACTCTATGATGACAACTTGTTCTGGGGGCCCAGGCAACAAGGCTGTCCTGAGTACACTGTCAGTGCCTCTGCTTGCTCTTTAAACTTAGTGAACCTCTAAAATCAGGGTCCCTACAGTAGAGACTGGGATTACTCCCTTTGGGATTTGCCCTTTGGATTTAATAAACTCTTGGTTTGGGAGCCATCTATCTATAAAAAGATAATATCTGGATATGAAGTATGTGGTCCTAGCATGAGATAGCTTGAACAATAACAAAGAAAAGAAAAACCTTGTTGTCTACTATAAAGCAGGAGCTGATTAAAAAATATAGAGCCTGTTTCTGGGGACACATTTAGTCAGTACAATACTTGCAATGTAAATTTGGTCCCCAGACCCTACATCTGACAAAGGTCTAATATCCAAAATATATAAAGAACTCAAGAAATTAAACACCACCAAACCGAATAACCCAATTGAGAAATGGGGCTTGGAACTAAACAGAGAATTCTCAGCAGAGGAGTATCAAATGGCTGAGAACACTTAAGAAATGCTCAACCTCCTTAGTCATCAGGGAAATGCAAATCAAAACAACTCTGAGATTCCATCTTACACCCATCAGAATGGCTAAGATCAAAATTCAAGCGACACCACATGCTGGCGAGGATGTGGGGAGAGAGGAACACTCCTTCATTGCTGGTGGGAATGCAAACTAGTACAGCCACTTTGGAAATCTATCTGGTGCTATCTCAGAAAAATGGGAATAGGGCTTCCTCAAGACCCAGCTATTCCACTCCTTGGAATATACCCAGAAGATGCTCCAGCACACAACAAGAAAATTTGCTCAACCATGTTCATAGCAGCCTTATTCATAATAGCCAGAACATGGAAACAGCCTAAGTGTCCCTCAGTAGAAGAGTGGATAAAGAAACTGTGGTACATATACACTATGGAATACTACTCAGCTATTAAAAACAAGGAATTCCCGAAATTTGTGGATAAATGGATTGAGCTAGAAATGATCATAATGAGTGAGTTAACCCAGAAGCAGAAAGAATCAAATGGTATATACTCACTTATATCTGCATACTAGCCCAAGGGGCATGTCCCACGAAAGCCTTCACTTACCAGGAAACTGGGACAGAGGGGAAGGCATCCTATTGGGACTCTAAATGAGAGACGCATGGGAGCACAGCAAAATAAAAGGATCCAGAGGGTCCTAGAATCTACAAGTAGAACAATATGATAGGCAGATTTGGGCCCAGGGGTCCCGCTCAAACTAAGGCACCAGCCAAGGACAATACAGGAGGTAAACTTTAAACCCCTTCCCAGATCTAGCCAATGGTCAGAATATTCTCCACAGTTGAGTGGAGAGTGTGATACGACTTTCTCACGTACTCTGGTGCCTCACATTTGACCATGTCCCCTGGAGGGGGAGACCTGGTGGCACTCAGAGGAAGGACAGCAAGTAGCCAAGAAGAGACTTGATACCCTATGAGAATATATAGGGGGACGTAATCCCCCTCAGGAACAGTCATAGGGGAGGGAATAATGGGAAAATGGGGGGGGGGAGGAATGGGAGGATACAAGGGATGGGATAAACATTGAGATGTAACAAGAATAAATTAATAAAAAAAAAAAAAAAGGAAAAAAAAAAAATTTGGTCCCCAGAGCCCATACAAAAAAGTTGGGCAGGAGAGAACTGAGGAATTGAGGGCAGAGGAATTGAGTTTACTTAGTTCTCAACTCACCTCCATAAGGCAGCTCACAACCTCCTGTAGCTCCAGTTCCAAAGGAATCCAATGCTGTCTTCTGGAGTCAGAGGACACTGCACTCACATATACGCATACATTGCACACAATAACATGTACACATACCTTGATTTTAATAACTCTTTATTTGTGAATATCAGCAACTAAAATCCCTCTTGGGACGTTCATGATAGGTGCTGTGTTTTTGGTGACCTCCATGCCATCACCAAAAGAACTCCTAGGCTCCAGTAAGTCTGAGAGTTCTTATCCCCTGAACCATCTCCTAACTGAGGGGACAAGAACCCTTTTGTGGCAAGAGGTAAGGAAAAGCTACACTCTCAGATTTGGGTACAAAGAGATGGCTGAACTGCAGACCACACATGCTAACCCCATGTCTCTCTGGGCCTCTGTTGCAGGGATCATGTACCGGAAGTCATGTGCATCGTCAGCAGCCTGTCTCATCGCCTCGGCTGGGTACCAGTCCTTCTGTTCCCCTGGGAAACTGAACTCCGTATGCATCAGCTGCTGCAATACCCCTCTTTGCAATGGGCCGAGGCCCAAGAAAAGAGGCAGCTCAGGCCTCGGCCATCAGGCCAGGGCTGCTCACTACTGCCCTGCTCTTTAATGCAGCCCTCTGCCTGGCACACTGCTGAAGCTAACACAGAGATGTCAACCCCTGCCGCATCGTCTGTCTGGCCCTCCCTCTCTCACACCTCCCTGAGTGTCCTTTTATTCGGGTAGACAAGGGAGTCTTTTTGTTCCCTTTTGAGCAATGCAAGATGGCCGTGCGCAAATACTTTTTGTAAGCTCTGAACCAATTCAATTCTGAATTTCTGTGCGTAGGTGAGAAAAGAAGGTGGAGCAGGAAGGTCCAGACCTCCCATCCCAATCTGTGTACCACCACCAAGGCCAGCCTGGAAGAATCAGCCCTTAGACGTCACTGAGATATGCATCTGCCCTTCCCAAGCCTTGGCGCTTCTGTTCTGTCCCTGATAGGAGTCGTGGTCTATTTGGGGACCGCTGCGTGAAGGTAACTTGCTTTTGTGGGAGGGAAGAGCCAGATTCTGCTCAAGGCTTCTGAACTTGACAGTCACACTTCTTGCTCCTGGAAACCATTTTCGGTGGCGGAATCAGGCGGTTTGGTCTGTGAGTCAGTCTGTGGTGACTCAGAACTCAAGGGCTGGGGCTCAGCCTCTCCTGGCTTTGCCTGAAAAGTGCTTAAGAAAACCTTGTTCGTTCTCCTGGAGGAAGAGTTGCTTCGCCTAGAGGCTAAGAAGATGAGGGGGCTTCTGGCTGAGCGGGAGCTGTCCTTGGTGGAGCGGAAGCCGGCACGCTGGTGTTTCTCCTGGTTGGCGTTTGTAGAGTCAGCCGGCAGCAGAGCACTTGCCAGAACACCTTCCGGAACTGCTGAGAGGACACGTTGTAAAGAAGAGGGTTGACCACAGAGCTGAGGTAGAAGAAAGTGTCAGAGAAGGGGAGGAGGATCATGTATGCCTTGAAGTATGACTTGGTCCAGTCGTGTTGGGTTTTGCTGCAGCCATGATCCGTCGAATCTGGTTTGGCATCCAGCACACGGCCAGTGTCACCACAATCAGTCCTGGGAAGGCAGAGCAGGAGAGAAAAGAGACAGGGGGAGAAAAACAGCATGAGAACCAAAATTAATAAATAAAAACCCATAAAATATTCAGCCCCTTGGTTCTGTTGCTTACTGGCCAGGAAACGGCACCAATTTTTCAGTGCTGTGCTTGACGGCTTCTTTTTGCCACTGGCAAAGGGAATTTAATGCTGCTTCAAGCTCAGGGGACTTGGCTATGTTAAAGAGCGTTAAATGCTTTCGACGGTGTATTTATACCTGTGGATGCCTGTTAATTTCCAAAATGTTTTCATCATTGCGCGTGTATCCAGAAAATATCTTTACCTTGGCCATAACCTGGCTTTGTCTTTTTGTTTCTAGGTGGGTCCATAAGCTACAGCCATATTAGATGCAGTGGGTATTGTTTTGTAAACAATGGCGGAGCTAAGAAGAGCCAGTGTGATTTTTTAAGTCCAGTGGAACTCGTTTCCCTTCCGTTAAACAAGTACATTTTGTGACATGATTTTGCATCCAATTTCAGGAGAAGCAAAATGGGGGACAGATTATTATAGAGACGAGGTATCACTCAGCCTCGTCCCTGCTTGCGCGTGAGGCTTTGGCTGGCTATCTGGACACCCATTTGCTTACGTTCTGGCTTATATAATCACGGCCAATGCTACAGTCTGACAAACTGAAATCACAAAACAAGTGTGTGTGTGCATGTGTGTGTAAAGTAGATTAAGTATATATAATATATATTATACGTATAATGTAACACACACACACACACAAACACACACACTGTACCAAAAAGGTATACACACCTCTAATCATGATGCTGCTATCTATGCCAGCGCCTCTGCTTCCTTTCAAACACTTTTGGAAGCAATGCCCCTTCTACCGTTACATAGGAAAACAAATTTCTCCCAAACACCAAAATGTCTAAAACTCATTTTGTGTAGAGACATGGGCACATCCTCTGCCTTGGTAGCACTGAGCTGCAGTGTGGATGGCCAGGAATGCCAGGCCCTGTGGAAGGCCCTGAGGGGGCCGGGCATTGTCTGTCCACCCTTTCCCTGAGGTGGGGGGCGCCCATTGGCTTTCCAGACACTCGCTTGCATGATCCATGCTCCATACTCCATGCTTGCATTCTCACTCACACGACTGCACCCACTTCTACAGACTGACAAACACCCGAAATACAGGATGATGAGACTTGACTGACAAAACAAGAAAATCAGCCTGAGGAATCTTTAGGACGTTATTTTCTCTTTTCCTGAGAAGCTGAGCACCCAGAACAAAAGTTTTCATGAGATGCTATCTTAAAGCAAGAATTTGATGAGACTGTAGAGATGGCTCAAGAGTTAAGACCGAAGCTCTGTTCCCAGCATGCACTTCAGGTGGCTCACAGGGGCTTGTCACTGCAGCTGCAAGGGCAGAGTGGGGAGATCTGATAGCTTCTGGCTGCCTCAGCACCTGCATTCCTATCCGCATCCCTCCCCACACATACATAATTAAACACAGACATTCGTATAATTTTGCTTTTTACAAGTACTTCTGCCCACTCTGAACCCAATTTTCTAGGAAAGTACAGGGAAGCAACAAATAGTGGTCACTGCGTCCTGCCTAGGGTAGATGGTAAACAGTTCATCGATCAATAACCCAGGGCAAACAGCCATGTCCATGAAGCCAGGGTTAGCCCGAGTATCCTTTGACAGTACATAATTCAGCTGTCCCCAAAGACAGACCCGCCAAAGAGAGCAAAACCCATCTGTCAGTACAGAGGGCCTGAGAAACTCCTGTCCTTTGTGAGTTTCCAAGGATTCTGTATGTCAAACCTCAGGCAGGGCTTTTGAAATACAAACCAATCTCTTTATTTCTTCCCTTTGAATTTGCTTCTCTGAGAACAGTCAGTAAATCTAAGACTGAAATAAGCAAAATAACATACTGATCTGATGAAAAGGCAAAACAAACAAACAATAAACAAACAAATAAATGAATACTATCTCCCAAGGCAACAGCAGATTCAAAATCACCTTGTTACCACTGCTGGATAAAAACACCGAAAATTGTCACTTTTCTGACTTAAAAATAAGAGCTGCACAGAGCCCTGGGACTTTGAGCACCACTGCGCTGGATTTGTTCTGAAGTTTCTACGGCTCTGAGTGACTAGTTCGGTATTGATTATGAAGGAAAACAGATGCCTACATACATGGGGAAGGTACACGTTGCCACAAAGCTTCACAGGTTGCTTTTGTTCCCCCCGTCACTGAATTTTTGCAGAACAAGCCCAACCATCATCCGAGAATGCATTTGTTAGAATACGGCAATGGAGTGCACAGCTTTGTGTGTGTGCCATGCGGCACCGTGGGAGGCTGCTCTTTGAGAATCTGGAAAGCTTACTAGATGCTCCCTGTACCTCCCACAGGCTGAACATGGCAAAGCTTTGAGAGCCAACCAGCGACGGTGGTGAGCGAAGGCAGGCTGGGGATGAGGAGGGATGCTGGGGAGGAGGGAGAGAAGCATTGGGGTGCAGGGGGCAAATTTGGGGGAGAGGGAGGATTTGGGGGAAGAGAAGAAAGATCGTCAATTTCCTTTTGTATCCCATTGCATCCCACTCTCATCTCCTGCTTATAGAACCTTCCGTTAGCTTGCTGCATGCACTTGCTCAGCCTCAGCCATCCTGCACTGATCGTCCCATTGAAAGAAGGCGATTCCGGGTTTAAAAAGGGAGGAAAAGGGAAGGAATAGGAGAAGAAGGAGGAAGAGCAGAGGAGGGGAAGAAAGGAGGAATAGCTTGCTGCATGCACTTGCTCAGCCTCAGCCATCCTGCACTGATCGTCCCATTGAAAGAAGGCAGTTCTGGGTTTAAAAAGGGAGGAAAAGGGAAGGAATAGGAGAAGGAGGAGGAAGAGCAGAGGAAGGGGAAGAAACTCAGGGCGTGGGGCGGACCGTGATCCGGGGCTGACCGTGATCTGGGGCGGACCGTGATCCGGGGCTTGCTTTGTCATTTCAGCAAGCATGAGATCCTGGCTGTGAAATTGAAATGAGATCGCAAGTGGGAGATGACAACGGGTCCTTTTGAGTGAGTAGCAGCAAATGGGAGAGACGATCAGGATCCCTCAATGATAAGAAGCCAAGAAGGAAGCGAAGCTTTCTGGCTGTACAAGTGCGTAGTTAGGACAGTGAGTGGAAGACAGTCTGAATAGAAATGGACGGTTCTAACTAGTCCACACAAGCAGGTCTAGAGACAGAAGCAGGGAGAGCAACTGTTGGGGAGCTAGCTTCCTCTACTCCAGTGTCTGTGCTGAGCACTTTCTTCCCACGTAGGCCTCTCAGTCTCCCGACAACCCAGAGAGGCCAAAGCAATTAGTATTTCACTTAACAAATGTGAAACCTGCCTGTCTCCAAAACCTGTGGTACAGGCTCCCTTTTCCTCGCAAGATACAATTCTGTCAATTTCTATTTTCAGCTTGATAAAGAAACACAAGAAAGATGGCTACAGAGATGGCTCAGTAGTTAGTTAAGGTGCTTGCCTCGCAAGAGTTCAGCTCTCTGGTACCCACATGAGCACTGGATGGACATGATGAGCTCACCTGTGATGCCAGCCTTGGAATGCAGATACGAGGGATTCCCAGAGCAGGATGGTTATTAAGACTAGCCAGATCGGTGAGCTCTGGGTTTGACTGAGAGACCCTGTCTCAGTAAGTAAGGTGGAAGAGTTAACAAGGACGGTGCTTGACATCAAATTTGGGCCTCCACATGCGAACACACATGCCCTCACGCAGGTGCCAACAGACATGCATGCATATATGCACATAACACACAGTCATTAACCACAACACATATTAATGTGACCCTATCCACTGAAATAACAGAAGCCATATATTTAACTTAAACTTTTTCAATGACATTAAATACAAAAAAAAAAAAAAAAGAAAGATGATGATAATCAGTGACAATTTTTATAATGCTACCTAGCTCCACACACTATAGCTGGATTTCTTATGCGAGTGAAATAGAGAATCATTTTGAAAATTGTCAGTGAGGTCTTTTTTATTCTCCCCTCCCCCTCTGCCATACTAAATCCCAAACTCCTGTCTAGATCCCAGGGAACCGCCCAAGTAGCCTGCAATTGCAACACTACCAAGGAGCTGAGTTCCCGCTGGGTGTCTGACTGTGTATCCCTGACTACAATGTGGCCTGTTTGGCCAGCCTCTCCCTAGAAACCCCCTGTAAAAGTGACGGTCAAATTGCTCCAAGTCTACATTGTTGTGAAAGTACAGAAATGTCCTCTGCAGGTCTCATCCTAAGCTCCGTCTCTCCACATCACAGGAACCACGCCGGCTGCCTGGCACAGCTTTTGGCATATCCTTCCCTCACCTCAACTGGAGGTGAGAAAAATGGCTGCCACTCTGTCTGGTTCAAAAGATAATTTTGTTATAAGAAAATGGAGTGTTGGGCCTGCAGGTGCCACCAATGGCAATCTGAGGCGTGTGGCCACAGGCAGTGTGAGAGCTGAGTTAGCCTTTCTAGAACAAGAAGCCAACCAGGCCCTTTGTGCAGAATTTGTCACTTTACAATGACAGGTAATGGCTTGTTACACTTGGAAAAAAAAAAAAAAGATATTCGTCCTTTCCCACGATACACTGTTGAGAATAAATGTGACGCCATGTCCGGAGGTAACCTTCTATTCTGGCTGCTTCAGAATGTTTCAACTCCAGTCCCAGCTCCTCTATAGCTAACACAATGCTTTAAAGTCTTATTCCTGGCTTAATGGAGTGCATTAAAGATTTGACTAAATTTATGTTTGGCTGCAATCAATTTAGACTTGTGTATTACATTTGGGGGGGAAATCTATAATACTTTGGTCTGTATGGAGCAGAGTGGAGCCCACACTTAAACAGTGCGAGTGTGGACTTGAAGGAAGACCAGCGGACTGAACCCTCTCACGTAAGAGCAGGTAAACGGTCTTAACTGGATTATTGATAGGTTGGTATCATACCCTAGACAGCACTGCATCTGGGCTGTGAAATGCCTTTATATCATATCTGCTTCTCCGCACAAAGCCTTTCTAGTTTTGCTCCTCCATCACCACAATGAAGTGACAGGAGCCATTAGAGGAGGACTCACATGCATCCTTGGCAAAGTAATGTTTAGAAAACAGACGCAGGGCTGGAGAAAATGGCGCCGTGGCTAAGGTGCTTGCTGCACAAATGTGGCGACCCGAGTTCTTGCCCCAGAACCCACATAAAGGTAGAGGCTATAATGTGTGCCTGTACCGCCAGCACCCCTACAACAAGACAGGAGGTGGAGACAGGTGAATTCCTAGAAGTTCCTGGGCCAGGTAGCCTGGTTTATATAGCAGCAAACAAGAGACCTCATCTAAAAAGCAAAACAAAACAAAAAAACCAAGGTGGAATGCATGGACCAAGACATCTAAGGTTGTCCTCTGCCTTGCACAGGCAGTGTGTTTCCTGACATGTGCACAAATGCAACGGCATACATGAACACTGTCCCTGTGTTTCTGTATTGCTGTGATAAACATGACCAAAAGCAACTTGGAGGGAAAAGAGGTTACTTCACATTACAGATTAGAGTCCATCAGCAAAGCAAGCCGAAGCAAGAACTTAAAGCAGAAACCATGGACAAATGCTGTTCCACTATTTTTCTTATATAAATCAGGCCCTGTTGATCCCAAAGATCGGAGGAGAAAGACTACTGACCCAAATCATCATGGCCAAATTAATTAACAAGCAATTAATTAAATCAAGCTTTATTATTTGTGTGCACAGACTGCCTTTCCTCCCACCCCCAAAAAGGCAGGGTTCAAAAGGTCAGCATTGGATAAAAACAAGGGTTTTATAGCTGAGGGGTAGGGGGATTTGGTGGACAAAAATAGGCAGGGTTACAGGAGCAGTGCATAAACGTGAAAGTTAGTCATGATGACCTCATGAAACAAAGATGTGATTGCAAGGTGGTCATAACAAGGTAGTCATAACAACCTTTTGAGGCAAACGTAGAATTGCATAATGGTTATTACAACTTTTTGAAGCAAAGCCATGACGGCAGTGCAGAACCAGTTGTTAGGATTACAGGAGAGGCCTAGCCCAATGCTTGAGAAACAGAGATTTAGTCATAAACAGGATTGAACCTAGTTTGTATTTACTACAAGAGGGCTTTCACCCCCAAGATCAGGGTAGACGTAGTCCATCAGCACACCTGCCTTGGCATGGTACCACCCACAGTGGGCTTGGCCCCTCTGTGTCAGTTAGCTGTCAGTAAAGTGTTCCATAGGTTCCATACCAACAGGCCAGCTGACGGAGGCAATTCTTCAGTTGAGGGTCTCTTTTTCTCAGTGTCTCTAAGTTTGTGTCAAATTGACAGCTATATCTATGGGAAACTCACACACACATACACACACACACACACACACACACACACATACACCACACATTAAAGAAACTCTCTTTCTAAAGACATAAGCAATGCAGGTGCTCAGCTCCATACCCGGGGTGTGGTAGCATGCATTTGTAATCCCAGCACTGAGGAGAGGGTGACATTTCCACAGCATTGGAGACAGCTGGCTTGGTTAGGTTTTCACAAATCCATTTGATTCTGCAGCCCTGGATGTTGGTGATATTGACTTATCTATATTCATGCTCTCCTTTCTCCCTTCTGACCTTTAAGGTAAAGGTCATCGTTGAGTATATTCCTGTGGTCTCAGAAAAGAGAGGTGAGTCTCCAATCGCAAAGAGGAAATTTACAAGTGGTTTGCCCAGGATCTTGAAGACCCAGAGCACAGGACTCCCTGCCTCTGGCTCATAGCATTGAGGCTGTCCTACCTTTGACTGCCAATGGAGGCTCTGTTTACTGGAGAGAGTACAGATTGTAGGCTCAAGTGTTGACCTGCCAGCATGGGATGTAGTGAAAGAGACATCTACATGATTGATCATATTCCATGTTAAAACTCAGTCTCCCTCAAACAGGCATTATTCCCACCCAGAGGACCATGAAACTCTAGCTTGAGACAACCAAGAGTGTTCAGGACACAAGGGCTATCCATCTGAACACGCAGCCATCTGCCATCTGCCATCTCATTCATCTATCTATCCATCAGCTACTCATTCACCTACGTTGACTCACTCATCACCTATCATTTACCTATGTATACACGTATATTATCTGTCACCTATTATCTCATTTATCTCTTCCAGCCATCTATCATCTATCTATCAATCTGTTTGTCTGCCCATCCATTTTTCTATCATCGACCTACCATCTATCTATCTACCTATCTACCAAGCATCTTTTCATCTATTCTTTCTCATTTATCATTCATCTGTCTATCCACTCACTCATCCATCACGGAGTACCTATGTTTTCACCTGTCCACCCAATCTTCCATTCATCTATTATCTGTCTGTCATCTGCTGGCTGCCTAGCTATTATTGATTCCTCACTTATGTGTCTGCCCATTTTTCTGTCTATCTATCATATATTAGCACTTATAGAAATATTGATATAAGCCAGGCTTGGTAGCTTCATTTGTAAATCAGCACTCAGGGAGTGGAGATACGTGACTCTGTAGCTTTTTGGCCAGCTAGCTTTTAAAAAAAAAAAAAAAAAAAAAAAAAAGAGCTTGTGCATGAGGAATAATACCCAACAGTGTCTTCTGATCTCCACATGCATGTACACATGAACTTGCATTCAGACAAACATCCACAAACACATAGAAAAGTGTTATCTATTAACATTGGCTGAGTAGAAAAGATCTGTAAACTTTGTTTATCCCCCAGATAGAGTGCGTGATTTCCACAAATCCCAAAGAGTTCCTTTCTCCCCTGTGTCAGAGGCCCACTTCGTTGATGTGTGAGAACCTTCTGGTACAGTGAGCAGGCTGAGGGTGGTGAGATTTCTGTACTTGCTGTGGATGTTTTGCCCCTTGCCTTCTCATTTCTACTTTCTAGTTCTAACTCTGGTTGCAGTGCACAAGAACTAAACATTTCTTTGTTTCCTTTGTTTGTTTGTTTCACAATTTAGAATTCATGGAGTGTCATTATCCATGTGGCAGACATCTCTTGTATGCAGTGGTCTATTATGGATACTCTCTGATGCTCTGATGCTGAGAATAACAAGGTGACCTCAACCTAGTTTGCTCAGGACCATGAGAAAGGTCAAAGCAAAGTGTTAAGGCAGCAAAAGCAGGGTACTAACCAACTTTCCTACAAGCAGGAACAACCAGATTTTTTTTGAAAGAATAAAATTTCAACTTGACACAGCCTAGAGTCATCTGAGAAGGAAGTCTCTCAACTGAGGCCAGCCTCTGAAATAGGCCTCTGGGGGACTGTTTTGATTATCAATTGATAAAGGAGCACCCAGTCCACTGTGGGAGGTACTATTCCCTTGTTAGGTAGTTCTGAGCTGTATCAAAACGCTAGCTACGCATAAACATGTGAGTAAACCAACATTGCTTCTCATGGCTTCTGCCTTAAGGTTCCTTCTTAAGTCCCTCTCCTGACCTCACTCAATGAAGCACTGAGAACTGGAATTATAAGCCAAATAAACATTTTCTTCCTCCAAGTTGCTTTTATCACAGTAACAGAAAAGAAACTAGCACAGAGGGGCCATGGAGATAACCCAATCAGAAAAGTGCTTATTGTGTAAACATGAAGACCCGAGGACTAATATAAAATGCCAGATGTGTGCTGGCACATAGCATAGGGCAACAAGGGGGGGTGGGATATGGAAGGGAGAGAGTGGCTCACTGGCCTGTCATTGCGCTCCAGTGAGAGACTCTGCCTCAAAAAATAAAAGAGCAGCAGAGCGAAACACCAACACAGACCCCTGGCTTCTTCATGAATGCACACACGCGCATATACACACACAAAGGAGAGTAAGAGCTAGCCTGGAAGAGAACAACCTAAACCAAACAAGATTCAGTGTTGCTGACAATTGGGGAATGAAATGGCAGCTTACCTTCTGCTCCCCACAAGGCTCAGCAGGGCTGCACAAAGGGATGGTAAGGCAGTGGGAACCCCCCCTCCCCCGCATGGCTGGAGTACACTCGCCAGGCTTTGTGGACTATAAATTAACTTGCATATAGTAGGGCGAAGGAACATCTGCTATCAACTGACATTTAAATCGCAATTGCCAATGGAAAGTAAGCATATGGTTAGTTGAATGAAGAGCCAGAGAGAGACAAATAACGCCCCATAAAAGGTTTTAGCGCTTTTCCAATTTATACTCTAGTGTTTGCCAATCTGCTTCCGCGTGCAATCGGAGACGTCGATTTCACTCCCTGACCTTGCCTGACCCAAGAAGCCCACCATGGCTCACCCCCAACTTCTGAGACAACGATTCACACCTGAGGGTAAGAACAATAGTGTCAGCACATGGAACTTTTTTTTTAAAATGCAGATTCTTGAGGCTGGGGAGATGGCTCAGTTGGTAAAGTGAACATTTGGGCTCAATCCCCAGCGCCCGGTGATGCACAAATCTCAGGATGGCAGACTGCACCTGTGATTGTGGTGCTGATGAGGTCAGGCAGCCTAGCCTAAGTGTTGAGCTCTAGGCCATACTGAAGAAATACAATGGGCACCTCCTGAGAAAAGCCATCTGAGGTTATCCTCTGAGCAATACACACATCCCTGGACACTTATGGGATCCTGGGGTCTGACCTAGTCTTGCTAAATCAGGCTTTGGAGATGTGGCCTCAATAATCTGGAATTCATAAGCCTTTGGGAACTTGCACTGCTTACTCTAGTTGGGGAACATTAACAACCACAACAACAATAACACACACTCACACAAAGTAAAATAGGGCATCAGTGGCCTCTGTCACTCTCTCCTACATGCCTTGAGGTACTTCATTTTAATGCACGTCTGCAGTGTGAGCCCACAGTAAAAACAAACACAACAAACAGCCTCCCCCTATTTATCTCCTGGACAACCACCTGCCCATCTTTGATCCTACCTTTCATCATCCTTCTGCCCTGCATTCTCTCTCTGCCTCCACTTCCCAATTCTCTTCCTTTCCAACCTTTATTTCTCCTCTTTCTTTCGATGGCTCTCCAATATGTAAGGCAATAAAATCTCCCTTTTCTCTTCTATCTGATCCCTTCCCCAACTTGGCCCTTTCTTCTTTTCCAGTGCAAAACATGCAACTTAACAGCACACACATTATTTTCTGGACTGGCCTTTGAGGAGGACACTGGGTCAGTGACTCCAAGGTCCTATGGTCTAAAGAACTGTGGCTACAAAAATGGTGATCACCACTCATTTGCCAAAGGAAAGGAGAGAGAAACATGAGCTACAATGGGAATACGATGTAGTTGGCCATGAATAATGATGCTCACTCCACAGAGAGAGCTGCACATCCTGTATCAATGGGATATAGTCAGCCATGAACTCAAGGCATCCATGCTGTACAGCCAGCTCCCTGTTCTGTGGTCTTCGTTAACCCTGTGCAGCTTGCATATAGCTCCTGTAGTGATCCCTAAGCTTGGTGACCTTTGTTTAAATAAAGTGGTCTTATTGCCCTGTTTCTTATTGAGAAATGTTCTTGAGAAGGAGATGAAGATACTCCGGGTTTGTTTTTGGAAAAGAGCAGACCATGGCTTCAAAATGATACAAACATCACAGATGGCTGCTTCCATCCATGAAGACAGATGGTTGGATGTCCCATCCTTGTCCTGGGAATTTGATGGCATCCGGGAAAAAGCTCTCTCCCCAAGATGGTCTATCTACCATGTGGAGGCCAAAGACACCCGGAATGGGGTACAGGTCCTAAATGGCCTGTAGTTTGCTACGCAGTCTATCTATCTCATTCTGTGCTATAGGCTGAAGCGCAAGATGAAAACTATAAATCTCTAGAGTAGCAAATATACATTTCGAAAATGAGGCCTCTTGTCTGGGAGTTGAACACCCACTTGACCTTAAAGTCAATGGCTTTCTGGGTCGGCGCTGTGGTTCACTGCCTGGGTTCCTTCACGATGCATGATAAATGAACAACTGAAACACAGTGGACAAATATTTTCTATCTACATCCTAACCATATATAGATTTCTATAACAACAGACTGCTCTGAAGGCATGGATAGCAAAGCCCTCCACCGCAGCGTGCCTGCAAAAGCCCACAGTGATTTCTCAGCATGAAAAACCAACAATTTCTTCACCAGTCACACATAGTACAGGAGTGGGTGGAGGGAACCAGGGCGTGATGCCCTGCAAGCTGGGGGAACTGTGTACCACTTCCAGAGAAGCTCACAGCTGGTGCTTCCACCAGAACAAATCTGCTCTTACCACCTGGGCAGGGGCAAGCCACACTAATAGTGATTAATGGCTAAAAGCTTGCAGTTACTTTTTTCCCCTTTTCAATTTTTTGTGTGTGAGCGTGGGTGCACACACACACATGTAAAGGCTGGAGGTGGATATTGAGTATCTTTCTCAGTTACTTTTAACCTTGGCTTTCAGACTGACTCTGACCTCACTCATAACTGACTAAACTGGCTGGCTGCCGAGCCCCTGTCTCTTCCTCCCCATTGCTAGGATTACAGGTGTGCACCAACCACGCTTGGCTTTTTCACATGGTTCTGTGAGACGAAACTCAGGTCCTCCTGCTTGCAATGGTTGGCATTTATCTAAGTAAGCTCAGCCCTGAAGTATAGCACTTTCTCAAAGAATGCAGCTGCCTATAAATAGAAAGGAATTAAAATCACAAAAAGCTGGCACTGAGAAGGCTTCAAAGATTGGCATATTAGTGAAACAGAATCCCAGGGGCAGTGGGATGAGGTACCCATTTTGTGCAGCTCTGGAGTCTAGGCTTCCCAACGTGTGGCACCTGGCCTCCAGGCGAGCTCCCTAAGCAGCCAATACTGGAGAAGCAGTAAGGGAGTTTAGGGATGTGGACCAAGACCAAGATGACAGAACACTGCACCTGCCCTCCATCCCTTCCTAAGACTCCTGCATGGGTGTCAGAGCCCTGGAGAATCAGAGCTAGGATACTGTGAATGAGGGAGAGCCACAGCTAACCAAGCTGCCTTTATCAGACCAGGGACTGGGGTGGGGCAGCATCAGAGAGGATGGTTGCACCAAGGCCTTTCTCCTGGCGGGGATGGTGGGTGGGTAGAGGAGGTCTCTATGTTATTAAACTGGCCCAAAAGAGAGAATTGGGTTCTGGGAGGCTTGGTGTTAGGAAACATGGGTGATTGGTTTTTACAAACAGCAAACTTGACTCTGACACCACATCTTACTACTACTGTAAAATTAGTACCAAAGATTACAGGCAGGATGTGTTTTCTGTCCTTCCTGGTCTAAATGTGGAGTGTGTGACACAGCTCTGGCAGCCACAGCAAAATGCCACTGACTGATGAGTTAAGTAGGTACATGCTTCTCATAGCTCAGAAGGCAGCTTGAGGCTTAAGTCTCCTCTTGCTGCTAGCTGCTCTTGTTCTTTCTACACTAAAAGTCATTTCTTCCTGCCTCCCCACCCCACCCCTACCCCGCTTCTTGCCAAGATAGCCCCATGGGGTACATAGTACAACAAAGGTCAGTGGATGAAGCAGGATACTGAATACCACATCCCCAAACGAGACCTGATAAAGGGCATTCATTGTCTCAGAGTTAATAGGTCCCAGTCCATCAAAGACACCACAATGCTTACCAGAGAGGCTGGAGGCAAGGTGTGGAGTGGAGAGTTTATGTGTGACCCAGAGGGGTAGAGAAATGGTTAGGAAGGCCTCCAAAGGGTAGCTGGTACACGGAGAGGGCCACTGTCTATCCTCTATGCTGGATGGCCTCGGGGGAAGGAAAATTGACCCCTGCCACTTTACCTGATCCTTCACAGCCCTATACAAGGGAAGAGGAAAGATGTAATGGCCAGATCTGAAATCTCAGCCCCTCTACTTACTAGCCATGTGACCAGGGGCGTGTGCTATTTACATAAAGTTGGTAAAAGAACACTATCCATTTCATTATCATTAGGACAGCCCAAGGACATGTGTGCAGATCAAGCACTGAATATAGCAGTCGTTGGTGAATGTCATCCGTGCACAATACTTATTACACAGTCCAGTTAACTGCCCCAAGACAGAAGCAGCTCCACTGAACACCACACATGTACTGCAGACCCTACTTTTAAATGCTTCTAATGAACTCACACTTACACACTTACACATTTACTTATTTGTATGTATGTGTTCATGTGTGCAGGTTCATGTGTACAGTGACCACTCGCATGTGGAAGCCTAGAGGACACTTCAGGTGCTTGTTTGGAATAGGAAACCTGTCAGGTAGGCTAGGGTGGCCAGCCAGTGAGCTGCAAGGATCCTACTGTCCCCACCTCTTCAGTGCTGGGGTTACAAGACATACCATCACACCCAGCTATTGGGCATAGGTTCTGGAGCTTGTGTGCATAAGCACTTTAGTAGATAAGCCTTCTCAGTCCTACACTAGTTCCCTTAAACCTTACCGAAAGCCCCCCAAGATTCCCCACCATGTACTCTTAGTGTCAATACACAGTTAAGAAAGTTAGGGTATACGTGTATTAAATGTCCTACCAACTTCACGCAGCTGGCAAACAATAATGCCAAGGGCTTGACCCCCAACCACCCAGTCCAAAATCTTTGCACTTAAGCCCAGTGCCATCACCTGACCCTCCTCAGCCTAGAAGCATGGCCAGGGGATCTAAGATGAGACGTTCCCTGAGTCTCTGTTGCAAATTAAGATAATTCAATCACCAAATGGCTACAAGTTCAGAAACGAATCTCTTCTTGTGGATGTCACGGTGAAGAAGAAAGAAACGCGGCTGTCAAGAAATAAAGATCCCTCTGACACACTCATGACAAGGAAGAATATTATCAAAACAGCAGCTACAAGCAAACTTTCTGTGACTTGGAAAGAAGCTTGATGGAATTCAAAGAATGCACATAGCTTTGAATAGCAGCTCAGCAGGCAAGTTAAGAGCACTGCAGAGCATGTGCTTTTGAGGGCATCTACTTTATGACAATCAAGAGCTCCCCGACCCACCACTGCCCCCAACCCCCCCCCCCCGTCCCGCACTGCGCTGCCAGAGTGGTTCCCAAGGAAAGGGTCTCTCCTATGAAAATTTATTTAAATTCTGTGTGGAAGGTCCTTTCTGGACTATCCTGGGCTACCTGGGCCCCTCCCACTAAGCACAATCTAAAATTCAGCCTGAAAGTACATTTGAAAATGAGTTCAGCTCTCCGTTATCTGTCCATCTCATGTAAGTGAGCAGTGAAATTCTAGCAAAAAACCTTAATCAGATGGTGGAGGAGGTGCACACAGGCCTCCTACAGCCCCTGCTTCACAGCCTAAGGTTCCCACTGGAATCTGTAAGACTCCAAGGAAGGTGAAGGAGGAGATGGTATCAGCTTCTGAGATAGGATTCTGTTTTAGAACAATGGAGTGAGGATTCACTCCTGTTAACAGCCTGAAAACGAAATGATGGTTGCAGGTAGAGTTAAGAATAATTCCCTATTGGTAGGTTCTAATATTAATAACGACAGGAAAAAAAATCTTTAATGAACTAGACTTACAGAATTGGGAGTATGAAGTGCAATTTCTCCCACTCGGGTGATGGAAAGCTGCATTATTGCACACGGAAGTGCTGTGGAGCAGTGCAGTGTGCCATGCCACTTTCCTCATTCGTTTTTCTCATCACTGAATGGCATTGTCTGCATGCTTTCCTCAGCCTGGTCCTCCTCTGTCATTCCTGTCTGTTGTCCCTTCTGAAGGACATTTGCATCACTCTGCTTTGGTTGGCCATCTCTCTAGGGATATTCAAATCTGGAGCAGAAGCACCAGCCTCAGGAGATACATGCAGCTTGACGTCTCTACAGCAGCAGCCCTCAACCTTCCTAACGCAGCGGCCCTTTAATACATCTCCTCAGGTTGTGATAACCCTAACCATAACATAACAATTTTTATTACTACTTTATAGCTGAAATTTTGCTACTGTTATGAATCATAATGTACATATCTGTATTTTCTGGTGGTCTTAGGCATGCCCTGTGAAAGGGTTGTTCCACAACCCCAAAAGGAGTCATTACCCAAGGTTGAGAACCTCTGTTCTAGAGGGAAATTCAGTGATTCCTTAGAACAGTTACTTCTTGGCCTTTATCCGGTGAAGAACAAAATTCTCTCTGATCCCTTTCGGGGACCCTGCCTAGTACCATACAGAAATCTGCAGGTTCTTCAGGTTTGACATGACAGCAAACGTCTAGAATTCTCCACCAAATCTGGGGGACAGTAGAGAAAGCAAAAGGAGACTTGGGCTGGAGAGGTAGCTCAGGAGTTAAGACGTGTACTGTTCAGGCAGAGGACCAGAGTTAGGTTCCCAGCACACACACCTGGCAGATCACAACCACCTGTATCTCCATCTCCAGGGGATCTATTGCCCTCTCCTGGCTTCTGTGAAAACTTACACTCACATTCATATACCACTACCATCACCACTGCGCACGCGCGCGCGCGCGCGCACACACACACACACACACACACACACACACCCCTTTTAAAAAATAAACTTGTTCGGTTGGCATCTCTGGTTGCCCTCCTCCTCCCCCACATGGTCTGTTAAATCCCATTCCTTTCTCCATCCCTGTCCCCTGGAAGGAAAGACTCTGCATTCCTGGCATTTCTGAGGATGTCCCACCCCCCTCCCCTGGAGCCACCAGCTCCCCAAGTCCAGCAGGTGGCAGACACACCATCTTCCTTCACCTGCAATCCTTAACACCCGCCCCCTAGCCATAGTAGGCATGTGACTTCCTCTGGCTTGGTCCCCTGAGGCTGCTTAACTCCTCACCCAGGAGCTGCAGTTCCCAAATAAACCTGACCTTTGTATACTTTTAATCTGGTTTTGATTGGCTTATTTCATTGGTGGAGATAACCCATCAAAACTGTAGAGGGATTTTGATTCAGAACACAGCTTCTCTGGCAAGAGATCCTATCTAAATACCTTCTAGATATGTGTGCTCTAGCTGGAATACAGACATGCCTTTAATCCAGGAGATAGAGGCAAGAAAGTCTAAATTCAAGGTCAATCTGGTATAGAGCAAGTATCAGGAAAAGGAAAGTTTAGGTCCAAGCGTGGTGGTCCACGCCTTTAATCCTAAACAATGAAGGTAGAGTTAGTTTGTAGAAGGAAGCACCCATGTTTGAAAGTGATGTCTAGTTGAGCGGCAGAAAAAAAAATTATGAATTTGATAAAACTTTGACAGAATAGGATATGCCCAACTCTCACAAGAAGAGAGAGGAAAGGGAAGCTACTTAAAGGAGCAACACAGAGAATGAGAGAGACAGGAGGTAGTTTTAACCAGGAGAGTTTTACAGAGACAGTAGAAGACAGAATAAACCAGAGAATGAGAAGGATCCAGAAGACTAGAGAAGATTGCTGGAGTTAGTTTGAGGCCAAGCAGAGCAATTCAGAGGCTGAGAGAAAAGCTAGATTGTATAAGTCAACCAGAAGAGGAGTTTGAGCCAAAACAGCTGAGTTGAACCAGCCAGCCCTAGAGTCAGCCTCTCAGACAACAACTGAAACAGGCAAATAAAAGTTCCTTTTACAATAAAACAAATCTTAAAAAGTCAAAGAAGACTAAATATTTCCTTTAGGAAAAAGAACCCAGCCCAGAAAAGAGAGTGGGACATCAGCATGGCCAAACCTTCTGTGTATCAGGAACTCTGAACTCTACCAGAAAAAAAGTCCTCAGAGCAAGGCTATGCTGGAAGGAGGCCACCAGCAAGAACAGAAGCAAGGGGGCAGGGCAGGAGGGGTCTATGTCCTGAGATGTCACTAGTATGAGGAAGTGAGTAAATCACGAACCCCAAAGAGAAGAACTGTAGGCATGGGGACCAGCCTGGCCTGTGGCACATTGGAAGCAAGCGCCATCAGCAAGACAGACTATAAGGCATATATTTACACTCAAGTGTCTGTTCACACACACACGAATGAGCACTTAAAGAAGAAACCCAGAGCACACCACAGTCAGGCACCCACCTGATCCCTAACTTGCACTGGCTGGGTACAGACTTGCCCAGCTGCACAGTTCTTTCACCAGGGCAAGGTCATCCAGATGGACAGAGGGGAGGGGGAAGGGAGTTGGAGCAGGACCTGGCTTGGACTGGTTTCTCTTCCACTCAGCTATCACTGGTTGTTTCAGCTCTGACTGCCCCAGGCGCTGAAACTCCAGATTTGAAGGCAGCACTGCATCAACGGGAGCTTTAGAATCAAATGGCTCCCTTCACTGACCAGCACGTGACCCCAAGGAGCAAGTTATTGACCCTCCTGTCCTTGTTTTCATTGATTTTGAGATTGAGAAATGAATGTCTTCCTTTCTGGATTAGTGGAAGGAATATGAAATGAGATACGTGTCAATAGCCGGTATATTGATAATTAATCAATGTTATTTCCTGTCTGCTTCCTAAAGCCTGGGGTTGAGACAAAGACAAAATAGAGTTTGGCTAATCTCCTGCCTCATACACAGGTCTCTCCACACTGTGGCATCTGAATGGTAAGGTAGGTACTAGTTTCTAGCTGCGTAGCGTTAACTTACTGTTCTCTGCTAAAAAGAATCTGCCAGCACACACGCGTACCTGCGTGCCTGCGTGCGTGCGTGCGTGCGTGCGTGCGTGCGTGCGTGTGTGCGTGTGTGTGTGTGTGTGTGTGTGTGTGTGTGTGCGCGCGCGTGCCTATTTGTGTACGTGTATGTGATGCATGCATTTGAGTATGCGCATATATGCATGCTGTGACATGTATGTCAAAATCAGAAGACAACCTTGAGTATTGGTCCTCACCTTCCACTCTTTCGTTTTCCACTCCTCTGTACCAGGCTAGGTGGCCCAAGAACTTGCAGAGATGCTCCTGTCTCAGCTTCACATCTCCCCATGGGTCAACAGGAAAAGCCTATGCCACTACACTGACTTACGTGAGCTTAGATCCTCATGCTTGAGTGGTGAGCACTTCCTTCAGGGATCGTTATCCTTAACCCTCCGCCCCTTCCAAAGACAGATAGCCAAGTAGCAGTGGACAATCAGGGTCCTATGGACTGGTTTTCTCCCTGATGAGCATGGGAACCAAAACAGACCATACAGAGGAAACATGGGACGTGTGCTAGAAACCCCAAGAGCAGTTCTTTACTGAACTTTCTGAGTCATTAAAAAAAAAGCATGTCTGTAAGCCTTAGTTCATGACTTCCCCAACACAGGAAGACTGCCTTGAGAGGCTCCCCTTAGTCAAGGCAAACAGACAAAGAAATCAAAGGATCAAAGACAAGTAGAGCAGGGTGCACACCTGTAATCCCAGTTTTCAGAAGGCTGAAGCAGGGGCATTATGAATGAGTCAAAGGTCATGAGGTCTACTTATAGACTTCGATCACATGAGCTAGTGCCTTTTTTTTTCCCATTTGGATCTTTTGAGATAAGATTTCCTGTAGCTCAGGGTAACCTCAAACTGGATGTATAGCCGAGGACGATGATGACCTTGAACTTCCCAGTGCTAAGATTATAGCAAGTCACCACAGTTGGCTGTCTCTTGGATTCTGTGGTGGTAGTGGTTGTACTTTTGCTGAAGCCAAACTGGAAATAGTTTTCCTGTGTATGTGTCTGTGCACATGTTAATGTGTACGCACTTATATGCAGGTGCATGTGTCCATATATGTGCACCTGTGGGGACCATTTGGTTGTTTGCCTCAACTGCCCTCCACACAGTTTTTGAGACACAATTATCTTCACTAAGTCTGGAATCTATTTTGGACTAAAGTGTCTGGCTAGCGAGCTCCAGAGATCCTCCCATGTCCACACCACCATACTTGGGTGAGAGTCATACCCTGTCACACCTGACTTCCTACTGGGTATTGAGACTCAGGTCTTCTTGCTTGCACAGCAAATACTTTAGTCACCAGCTATCTTCCCAGCCATGATTGAATATGCTTTGTTTTTTTTTTTAACATTTAACCCTAGAAGTTCCAACTACAGAGATGACTTAAATTTGGTGACATGCAGAAGGGATTCTTCAGTTGGTAAAGTTAATACCACTGGACCACTCAGGGATATCTGAAAGCCCCTCTAGCTGAACAAATACATACTTTTGGCCCATTGGAAGTGAAAAAAAAAGTGAACAGGGATGCCTGCTCTTCATCACGCAAACCATAAGGACTTTATTCAAAGCTCAATTTCTCTCTTTTCTATTTATTGATTAAAAAAAGACACCCCACCCTTCCCTTTCATGGGAAATCTATACTTATTTGTTTCCTGTTACAAAACCCAGCTGCCCCCTTCTATCTGAGGCAAGATATCATTGAGTATAGAGCTCAGTGTTGGAAGCAGATGTCACAGAACATTCCAGTGGGGCCTTTGTTAGAAAGCCTGGCCAATACCTTCACAAGCTGAGTGCTCTGGGTGCACTGCCAGTGCTCCTGATCCCCAAAGCTGTAAAAGACACCAGTGCCTCTCAGTAACCTTACTTGTGGCCAGAGGAAACTATGGGTTGATTTACTATTGAGCACTTATCAAAAGGCCTTTGGAGAAAGTATGAAAGTTTTGCATTCTATTGAGCTGTGTCCTGACCAACAGTGTGACCTTGGGGGTGTTGAGTAACCACTCCAAACTTGCTTGTTCATTATTAAAATTAGAGGGCTGAACTAAGAGGCCCATAAAATGTCAAAAGTCTAATGAACCTAAGAGAATACAGGCAGACAGAAAGCTGAGTCAGCACCACAAGGAAGTAAGAATCTACTCAATATTGGACTCTAAAGGTGAGCACTTTCATAGATGCAGGAGGAGAAGTTGCTGAGAGGCCTGCAAAGCTGTGCATTGAAGATAAGCCTGAGTCTCCATTTTCATCTGTCTAGTAGCACTTGGAACCTTTAAATTCGCCTTCCAAATTTTTTATTAGTTCCTTTCCTCACTGCTGTGACAAAATACCCAATGAGAAGCAATTTAAGGAAGAGAAGGTTCATTCTGTCATACAGTTAAGAGGAAATGGTCCACCGTGGCAAAGAAGGTATGGCGCAGGAACCGAGGAACTGGCAGGTCACATTGTGCAAACAACCAGAGAGTAAAAGTAAACAGGAAGTGGCCAAGTGACCCACCCACTTCCTTCAAAGCTTCTCTACCTCTTAAATATTTGCATCCTTCCCGAGCAGCACCACCTGGGACCAAGAGTTGAAACACACCTGAGTCTATGGAGGTCATTTTGCATTCAGCCGAATACAAATCTTTGTGAACTGGGGATACCCTACCTCTACGTTGCTGGGGTTTGTCACCTCTGCCTGGATTCTGCTTTGTACCACTTGTCCCTGTTTGTTTATTTATCTCCCCACTTTTACTCCCCAAGGAATTTCAGAATCAGTAAAATGTTCTCATCATAAGAAAACATTCCCACAAAACAAGAAAAAATGCAGCTGATACAATGGGGGGAAACGGACAGAAGATGTCAACAGCTGCTTCACAGGCATTTATCCAGATGACTGATACCCAAACACAATATGGCTGTGACCCAGAGTTACCACAGTCACATGAAAACTTTATGGCAGGCTAGGAAGATGGTTCAGTGGGTAAAGTGTTGGTCTTGCAAGCATGAGGACCTGACTGTCTGCTCTTCCAAAGGTCCTGAGTTCAATTCCCAGCACCCACATGGTGACTCATAACCATCTATAATGAGATCTGGTGTCCTCTTCTGGTCTGCAGGTGTACAAGCAAGCAGAAAAGAAATATATCTAAAACAAAAAAGAAACAAGCAAAAATTAGGCATGATGACACATGCTTGTAATCCCAGTGTTAGAGGGCAGGATCTTTGGGGCTCGCTAGACAGCTCATCTAGCCGACTTGACAAGTTGCAAGCCACATACTCTGTCTCTGGTAGATGGTGCCTGAGAAATGATACTCATGACTGTCTTCGACCCTCCACATACATGTACACACCCAGGCAAACATACCTTCACACAAATATACGCAGTCTCTATTGTACCCACAAGTCTTCTTCCTACTTCCTGTCCTACCCCACCCGCATTATGGAGCAGGGACAAGAAAGCCTGCTTGTAGTTAGGTACAATGCAGACCCAGCATTCTTAGGTTACCTGAGCATAGGTACCCTTAGGGTACTTATAGCCCAAGGATGCTTATGTTCCTTGGCATTTTGTAGATATAGCTAGAAGCCTTTTTGCTATTAGAACCAGAAAGAAACAAAGGTTGCAGTGAATGGATTAAAGTATCCAAGATCTCCTTTGGGATTTTTACAATTACAGATTTCACAGTGACCTTGAAAGGCAGGCATACTTCAATCTACTTACATGGAAAATGGGACCCAACATCAGCTAGACAGGCTGGAGTCAGAGTCTGATTAGGGTTTTACTGTCACTGTTCCCATTACCCATTACATCTCTCAACTGCCAGACTTGCACCCCAAATGACAATTTGACAAGTATTAGCATGGAAGATCTTGTGTACATGCCCAAAGGATGACAAGATGCCCTCAGGAACTGGCTGCCCCACAAAATCCTACTGAGGAGCCAACAGGAGAAAAGGGAGAAGCAGGACTTGGCCACAGCACTGCCATGGACATCCTTTGTGCTGTCCCCTTGGACCATGGGCACCCGTAGCTCCAGACATGAGGTTCAGGGACCTTCTGGCTTCATGACACAGTTAACTACAGGAATGCTGGTGACAGTTTTATGTACCTTTAACTTCCCCTTTGAGAGACACTTTGGTAGTGAGCTAAAGGAATTTACTTGAGAGCTTCTGGGCCAGCTTTCAGCACTGATGGTTCTGGGCAGGTGAAAAGAATTTAGGAAACTGCCATTGCTCTGGGCTATGGGGGCTCCAACTGGGACCAGGCACATGGCTGCCTCTGAAGGAAATTTATAAGGCGAGGCTGACAAAACAGACATCCTAGATTTCCCTGAGAGCATACATGTCAGAAAGAAAGAAAAAGAAAAGAAAGAAAGAAAGAAAGAAAAGAAAGAAAGAAAAAAGAAAAAAAAAAAAAAAAAAAAAAAAAAAAAAAAAAGAAAGAAAGAAAGAAAGGCAGAAACCACACACAAAAACCAACCAATCAAACAAACAGAATGGGAAGGTTATGGTTTGAGTTAAAGAGGACTCAAAAATTAAAGAGAAAGGGGGAAAGAGAGGGGTGAAGGATGGATGGAGGTACCTAGGGAACCTGAGCCCTAGGACATTCTGCACAAGATTTCTTGTCTCTGAAGCACACTTGGTCCACTGGAAGTGATGGTTGACACAGATTATCAACTTGACAGGATGTAATGTCACCTAGGAGACAGGCTTCTTGGCGTCTCTGTGAAGAAGTTTCTGTACTTCATTAAGTTAGGAAGTAAGACCCACTTGAAGGTGAATGGAACCATCCCATGGGCTGGGGTCCTAGACTGACATAAAAGGAGAAAATACCTGGGAATCTCTATTTCCTGACTGTGAATACAACTAAACTAGCTGCCTCACACTCCAGATACCATGCCTTGCTTGTCACAATAGAATATCTCTTGAGCTTTGAGCCAAAACAAACCCACCTTCCCTTAAATTGCTTTGGTCAGGGATTTAACCAGAGCTGTGAGTGATGTAAGTAATACTGAGGAAAGAGCTAAAAAGAGAAGTGTGGGCAGCATGGTTCCCAGCTCACCTGGTTGGCTATGGAGGCCATGGAGGAAGTATGGAAGGCAGCAGGTACCATCCAGTGGGTGAAGGGCCCTCCTCATTCTGTTTCCTGCATGATTGCCCCATCAACCAAAACCACAAAATGTCCCCAGTGGAGCTTCAAGTCTTTAGAAAACCATCCTGTCCATGGGGCCTCCCTGAAGGAGTCTGGATAGTAACTGTGTAGGGGCCTAGGTCCCTCCAGGCTATGGACTGAAATGTGTTGGTGGTTATCATCTGTAGTGCTGAGAACTTCCTGGGGAGCATCCAGACCCCACCTCTGCGGGTACATGCTTACTGAGAACCCAGGTGAGTGCATTGCAGACTCCAGAGAGCTCAAGAGCAACCATCTAGGATTTCTGTCTCAAACTAAAGAGTCAAATGAAAGTGGAATCTCTGAGCTACTACATACTGGTTCTTACCCTTGGCTTTCCTTCTGCCTTCTAAGCCTACCCTCATCTACAGTTCCCTGGGGACCTCCACAGCCACTGGAAATCAACATATCATTAAATAAAGCTGGCAATTAAAGGTATTGGGAGAAGCACTAAGAATGAATATGGGTGCTATCTCAGAAAAATGGGAATAGGGCTTCTTCAGACCCAGCTATTCCACTCCTTGGAATATACCCAGAAGATGCTCCAGCACACAACAAGAAAATTTGCTCAACCATGTTCATAGCAGCATTATTCATAATAGCCAGGACATGGAAACAGCCTAAGTGTCCATCAGTAGAAGAATGGATAAAGAAACTGTGGTACATATACACTATGGAATACTACTCAGCTATTAAAAACAAGGAATTCCTGAAATTTGTGGATAAATGGATTGAGCTAGAAATGATCATAATGAGTGAGTTAACCCAGAAGCAGAAAGAATCAAATGGTTATACTCGCTTATATCTGCATACTAGCCCAAGGGGCATGTCCCACGAAAGCCTTCACTTACCAGGACACTGGGACAGAGGGGAGGACATCTTATTGGGACTCTAGATGAGAGAAGCATGGGAGAAGAGCAAAGTAGAGGGATCCAGAGGGTCCTAGAAACCTACAAGTAGAACATTATGATAGGCAGATTTGGGCCCAGGGGTCCCGCCCAAACTAAGGCACCAGCCAAGGACAATACAGGCGGTAAACTTTAAACCCCTACCCAGATCTAGCCAACGGTCAGGACATTCACCACAGTTGAGTGGAGAGTGGGATATGACTTTCTCACATACTCTGGTGCCTCATATTTGACCATGTCCCCTGGAGGGGGAGACCTGGTGGCACTCAGAGGAAGGACAGCAGGTTACCAAGAAGAGACTTGATACCCTATGAGCATACATATACAGGGGGAGGTAATCCTCCTCAGTCACAGTCATAGGGGAGGGGAATAAGGGGAAAATGGGAGGGAGGGAAGAATGGGAGGATACAAGGGATGGGATAACCATTGAGATGTAACAAGAATAAATTAATTAAAAAAAAAAAAGAGTGGATATGGGTGGAGATGGGATGGAAAAATGGCAGAAAAGCCCAGGTAGCTTCATCCCTCTGCCACACAGACTGATCACATGGACAGGGACTCTGGAGCCTCTTGCCACATGGATGGAGTAGCCCACAACCAACCCAGCCCCAGCCCCTCTCCTCCTGCCACAGCTTTAATTTCTCTGGGTTTCTTGGCACCCACACAAGAAGTGGCTATGTGCTTAACACCTCTTTACTCTTTGTCCCCATTTAGTCATAATAGAAGTCGTGTTCTCAATCTATTGTCACATTTACGATCGAGAAAGCCCTAATTCCCTGCAATAATCTTAAGTGACAATTCAGAGCTAAATGTACTTTAATGTTTTGTAATGCTTCTCAGACAACATCTCGAAATTATAATACAGCCCCTGAAATTACTAGTCTGAGCAGAAGAGGGAATGAACAACTTGAAGCTGAAATGAAAATCTAGCAAATTGATATGGTGGTGAAATGATGAGGCTCAGTAGATTTCAGTGATGGAAGGGAGAGGGTGCTGGGGTGACCCCTGTCAGCCGGCCAGATGGCCTGGCCAGCGGAACAGACATTTATCTCTGAGATGTCTTCTGTTTTCATCTCCCTCGTGTATCCGGCAGAGGCAGCTTGAGGGACCTTGCTGGCTTTTCTTGGAGGAGAAAGGGCTATCATCTGCCTACAGGAACCGACCCTGCACAGCGAGGAATTTTGAAGAAGGACCCCAGAAGGAGTGTAGTGAGAAGCCAAAGAGGTGTTTGGGACAAGGCCGGAGAGATGGTTAAGAGAGACGGTTAAGGAGGCTAAGAGTTTGTGTTGCTCCTCCAGAGGACTCAAGTTCAGTTCCCAGCATCCACGTCAGGTGTATGAAAACCACCTGTGACGTCAGATCTAGGGATCTGACACCTTCTTATGGACTAGTGTGTGTGTGTGTGTGTGGAGAGAGAGAGAGAGAGAGAGAGAGAGAGAGAGAGAGAGAGAGAGAAGTAAAAATTAAACTAAATTAAAAGAAGCATTTGAGCCAGAGAAATCCTGCCTCCTGCTTCCTGAGGTGGCTCTCTGTTTGGCCCACCAGTTTTTGTCAATGCTCTTGTCTCTTGTCTCTTTTCTTTCTTCCCTGCACTGTCCTAAGAGCAGAGGAACACAAGAAGGCTCCAACAGGCTCAAAGACTTATTTATGCAGAGGACGATATCTAGCCTATATTTGAACTCAAGCCTAATTTCAAAGCTTAAGACCTTAATCTGATCTCACTATGTCACCCTGGTTGGCTTAGAGCTTGGTGTGTAGTCCAGGCTGGCTGTGAAGTCGTAGTTCCCTCCTCGCTCTGCCTCCCGAATACCTAGAGTACAGGCAAGTACCATCATGCATCTTATGGCTAAATTTTAAAAGAAACGTACTTAAATATAAAAAGGCTTTGGTAATGTGCTACTATAAAACCAGAGAACAAAGAGAAGAAAAGCTGGAGAGGACATTTCCCATATGTAAATCAAACAAGGGTCTCACACAGAAAAGGCTCCTGGACACGGAGACCACAATTACAAATGCAAAGGATTGTCAAAGAAACAGTAACAATGATAGGAAGAGGTGACGTGAAGGAGAAACTATTCCCAAGAGGCGTTTGCTGAGGCTCCTGAAGGCAGCTTTGCAGTGGCTCTAAAGCCCACAAGCACCTACTGTGTGCTCCTGGAGCGCCATTCTGGGATGCAAAGCCATAAAAATCTACTAGAGAATATGCAGTTTTTAAGTACAAAGAAGTTCACTGTCAGGAAAATAATACAACCCAAATATCTATCATCAGAGGGTACTTAATCATGAAAGCATATCCCGCATAGCTGTTAAACAAATGAGCCAGCTTGTGTTCACTGAAATGGACCCCTCGGCTACACTGCACTATTAAAGGAGAAAGAAAAAGAACCTACAAAGCACAGGCATAGTTTTGACTGAACTGTTGGAAACAACTGAAAGAGGGCTAGTGAGATGGCTCAGAGAGAAAAGGTTACCTCCTGAGCCAGATGACCTGTGTTTCAGTCTCTGGAGCCCACGAGGGTAGTAAGAGAGAAATACTTGACTCCCACGGGTTGTCCACTGATTTTCCCATTTATACACACACACGCGCGCGCGTGCACACGCACACGTACATACACACACACACACACACACACACACACACACACACACACACACAATAAATGCAGTTTAATTTTTAAAAAACTATAGAAAAGTGCCCATGGCTGGGTGTGTGTTGGTTATTTACAGAAACATCTTTGGAGAAAAGAGCACCAGTGAAACACAGCCTCACACACCACTGGGCCTGGGAAAGGAGAGGAAAGTTACCATTTCCCTCTATGTTACTTGCATTTGCTTGGATTCTTTCAAAGCAATTCATGGACCAAAAACACTTTCTGTGGAGCTGTGAGAGAAATCTTAGTGCTGTGTGTGATATCATAGCATCACATAGAAAACACTGGGGGCAAGCGAGTCTCCAAGGAGTTCACACTGGAACGGGAACAGAGCCCAAGGACAGGCGAGCAGAGCTGCAGCAGGAAAACCCCACAGAGACCAAGGAGAGACCTCCACAGAATACGAGAGAGAGAGAGAGAGAGAGAGAGAGAGAGAGAGAGAGAGAGAGAGAGAGAGAGAGAGAGAGAGAGAGAGAGAGAGAGAAGTGTAATTTGCCTACAAGGGAGCCAGTGATGGGCTGAGGAAAGGTTTTAGGAGAGAGAGTGGTTCCTGAGGAGGAGGGAGGGGTTTGCTGGTCAGAGTGGAAGGAAAGTATATCTGGGAAGATGGAGCATGAGCAGGGAGAAGGGCTGGCCAGCCGGCTCGCTGGGCAGAGTGCTTGCCATGGGAGCGTGAGGACCTGGGTTTGGATTCTCAGTGTGCATATAAAAAGCCAGGTGTGGCTGTAACTCCCAGACTGGGAAAGCAGAGACTGCAGAGTCCCAAGGGATTGCTGACCAAGCCAGTCTTTCTGCATCAGTGAGAGACCTAGGTTCAGTGAGAGACCCTTCAGATAAGACACTAGCGGTTTCCTCTAGCCTCCACAAATGGACGCAGCCACGTGTACACTTGCCCATACGCATCATACACGCAAACATGCACACAGTCATATACTACACACATGCATTCACAGAGATACACAAAAGGAATGATGAAACAAACGAATGAATAAAATACTGAGAGGATATGGATTGGATTGCTATTTCATTGGATAAGTGATAGAGGCTGCTTGTCAGTGGGCCAGGCACTGGAAACAGACAAGACACTATAAAATGCTTAATGTACGTGTTGACGGGGCCACTGGCTACTGGAGAGAAATGCCAGATTGGAGAGGTGTCTCAGTGAGTAAAGCTCTAGACTGAGAAGCAGAATGTAGATTCGCCAAGCCCAAGTAGAGGCAGGGTATTGTGTCAGCCTGCCTTTAAGTCCAGCTTCAGAATGTGCAGGCAGGGAGTTGGTGAGACTAGCCAAATCAAGGAGCTCTAGGTTTGATTGAGAGAGCCTGCCTTAATTAATTAGGAAGATGAACAATTAAGGACAACCCCTCATATCAACCTGGAACCTCCACATGCTTGCACAGCCATGCACATGCCCACACACATAAACTCATATACACACAGGTACCCACACCTGAACATACACATGAAAAAAAAAAAAAAGACAACAAAAAGATGGGAGGTGAGACTTGATCAGCATGGCTGACCTCAGACATCCATGCACACACTGTGACATGTGTCTGCACTCACAGTTTCTCATAGGAACATGCATACAAATGAATAACCAAAAGAAAATTAAAGAAAAATTTACCAGTTTAACTGACAAAAGGCACATCATATCCAAGGTTAGAAAACTTGGTGCTATAAACTCTTAAACTTGACTTAAAATCAGTAAGAATCCCAGCTGATATCTCATTGACATTTGCAAGCTAATTCTAAAGTGTGCACAGAAAAGAGAAAGTATTCTTGAAGAGGTGCAGCAAACATAAATTACCTCTAACCTGCCTAAGAACTCACTACAATGCTATGATCGTTAAACTTTGTGTGATATGAACAGAAGAATCAACAAACTGACCAATGAGACAGAATCCAGCATGATACTGTGTTGGCCGGTGTTGTCAGCTCGGCAGGATCTATAACCGCATGGGAGAGAACCTTCTGGGCATACCTGTGGGGTCTATCTTGATTGTATGAGCTGAGGTAGGGAGACCACCACTGTCTGGCATCCTGGACTGTTTACATGTAGAAAGGGAGCTGGGCAGCAGTTTGCATTCAATCCTCTCTATTTCCTGACTGTGAATGCCATGTGACCAACTGCTTCAAGCTCCTGCTGCCTTCCCTACCATGATGGATGGTACCTTGAACTGAGAGTGAGATTCAAACTTTTCTTTAAGTTGCTTTAGTCAGAACATTTTAATCACCACAGGAAAAGAAACCAGGTTAAAATTCTGCACATGTAACTTTATTTATGACAAAAGAGGCACTTTAGAAACGATAAAGAAAGGGCTTTGATGTGTGGTTCCTGATCAACTAGATTTTCAAAATAGCAGAGGTAAACTCGCACCTACTCAGGAAACGTGCAAACACCAGCTGTAGAAAGACCAAGATCAGCGTGGAAGGACACCTGCAGGGCGGAGAGTGCCTCTGTGCCTTGGCGTAAGCAATGATTGCTTTGTAAGCTCTGATTAAAGCATGCCCTAGTTAAAAGTCTGAGATCAGAACATTAAACATGAGTCGTCCTATCGCCAAAGAACAAATCAATCTGGCCTCAGGCAGGTGGCAGTGGTGGGTCAAAGGAGCAGAAATCAGGGTGGGTAGAGATGCAGGATTCCAGAGAGGTTCTGCGATGGAGAGCCAACATCCATTGGATTTGGATTAGAGAGGAAGAAAAGCTGAAGAAGGTGAAACGGTGTGAGATGTTAGACTCCTAAGTTCTGGAGGACGGAACACAAGGCCTTATGCCCATGAAACAAGCATCCATCTCACTGGCTGAGCTGTCTCCTCAGCAGCATCTTTTGATTGTTTTTATCGCGTAACTTCAGTCGTAGTTGGTGACGAGGTAGGACTCTGAGAATCTACCGTATAAAGAAAGCTTCTTGGAGGATGCATGCTTTGAGGGCTTGGGAGAAGCTGTTGTTTTTCAAGCATGTTGCTAGGCTTTTACACTACCTCGGAACAGGAGAAAGCGGGTCATGACACCAAGCACAAGAGTTCCATCGAGATGCTTAACTGACCTAGGCTGATATACACAAAAGCCCCGTGTTCCTGGTTTTCTAATTTCTCCCCTGAGCTTGCACTTGCTCTGTTGCTTGGAAACAGAAACTGGACTGAGTGATGAATGATTGATGGCTCCTAGAGGACAGTGATGGAAACAGAGCTCCCCATGAGCTTCTAGAATAGTCTTTCTGCTGCCTCTAAAGTTGGGGGAGTGGAGAAGGAAGGTAGGGAGGCAAGGTGAGGGAAGGGAGAGAAGAAAGAAAACAGGTGAGGGAAGGGAGGAGAGGAGGGGAGAGGAGAAAACTCAGTCTGTGAACTGCTTGCCATACAAGTGTGAACACCTGAGTTCTAACCCCAGCACATAGAAGTGGCATGCCCTTGAAATCCCAGTGCTCAGCCAACATAGAGGAAGCTTGCTGGAGCTCATTGGCCAGCCTGCCTAGCCTAATTGACAAGCCCTTCTTCCCAGGTTGAGACTCTGTCTTAAAAAATAAATGGAAGAATCCTCAGGAAATGACACCTGAGGTTAACTTCTGGCTGGCCTCCTAACAAAAGCACACGCACGTGCAGCCACATAAACACAAGAATAAAAATAATGGTTCTACAGTTAGCTGTTGGTAACAAGCAAAAAGTGGCAGATTCCCTGACCCCCTGTTCCTCTGTGGGCAATGAGGAGAGAGGAGAGAGAAGGGATAAAGAAAGAGATGGGGAGAGGGAAGGAATAGACAGGATAGGACAGTAGACTTACTTCAGAAGGCTTGAGGACTCCAGAAGCCTGTCATGCATCTGAGGTAAGGAAATCAATCCTGTGGCTCATTGCCCCACAGAAAGATTGCATTTCCACCCTCTGGGAGTGATGGGGGATTCTCATGTAATTGGGTCTGGAACAGAGAGAGTAGTGACTGTTCCTTCAACAGTCCCAGCCCTGGAAATGGCCACACCCATCACTCCATCCCTTTACCGATTCATATGGCCCAGTGACTTTGGGTTTGTCCCTTGTTGAAAGAACCCCAGATTTCTCAGGGACCCACCCCCCAATTTGAATTTCACAAAAGTGAAGAAGAATCTAGCAGAGATTCTAGCTGTCACATGTGATCCACTGCGGCATTGTTTGTCACGTAGTGTCAAATCCCAGGCCATTCAGACCAGTGAAAACTGAACAAAAGAAAAGAACAAAATGCCTACAGTCTCCAAACAGACCTGCTGTGGATAATAACCAAGGGGGAGTGAGATTCCCAGTTCATCAGCCAAGGGATGAGCAGCAAGTAGTCAGATAGTTCCTGCATTACATGCTTTCCTCAGTCTGTGACAAAATGCCTGAAAAAGCAATTTAAGGATAAAGGGTTTATTCTGGCTCACAGTATGAGGGTACAGTCCATCATAATGGGGGAAGTCATGCTGGGGGAGTCACAGAGGCAAGCCTGGTAGCTGATTATGCCACATCCATAGTCAGGCAGAAGAGAGATAAATGCTACACTTTCTTCTTGATTTTCAGTCCAGGACCCCAGCCCAAGGAATGGTGCCACCCGATATTGGCTTATCTCCTAAGTAATTAGATGCTCTCAAGTTGACAATATTAAGCATCACAACTACCATGCATGCAATCCCAGCTGTCATAGAGCCAATTAGGAAGTTCATCAGAAGCCAGTAAAGAATTGCTAGGCAAGCAGTACTTAAACAGGTCGCAGATACCAGGTGGAAATGTGGGTGGAAAGGGTATGGGAGAATGAAGGCGTAGGGTTTTGCATTCAAGGACAGGATATGCCCCTGGCACAGGCCAAAGACTGGAAGCCTTCCTCCACCAGCCTCGGTACTGAACAGGAAGAGCTAGGACCCAGCAGACTTGTGTTGAGTGTGTAAGACACAGACAGGAGGGGGGGACATGTGAGTGAAGAGTAATGACAGAGCCCCAGCTGGGAGGAGGAGGAATCTAAAACCATGACAAGCTCAGAGCCTTACAGCCTTCAGCATTAGCCTTAGAAGCAACCCCTGATTAAGAGAACATGGGACCAGCAGCATCCATGCCTAAAGGTAGTCCTAGAGTAATTCAAAACATTGACCTGGCTTAGGATGCAGCTCATTCGGTAGAGTGCTTGCCTAGCATGCATGAGGTTTCAGGTTCAATTCCCTATACCATACAGAACCCAGCCTAGTGGCACACACCCATAATCCCAGCCCTTCGGAGGTGGAGGCAGGGGAATTATGAGCTCAATGTTATCCTCAGCTAAGTCATCTTCAGCTACTTGACACCCTGTCTTAGAAAGAGAGAAACAGCCACCAACCTTTGCTTAAAGCCAGTTACCTCACTGTTCAATTCCAGCACCAAGGAGGCTGAGGCAGAGGGACAGTGAACTCAAAGCCAGCCTGAGCTACAAAGCAAAACCCTACCCAAAAGGGCAAAACAAACAAACAAAAAACCCAAAGCTTTCCAAAGAAAGAACAGTAAGGAAAAAAATCACAGTGTGAAAAAAGAAGAGAAAGAAAAGAATGAAAAGAAGGAAGGGAGGAAAGAAAGAGAAAGAAAGAAAAAGAGAGAGAAAGAGAGAAAGAAAGACAATCACAAAACACTGAGTTGGGAAGTAAACTTGGCTTGAGTTCAAATATGCCCACACCTTTCTCTTTACCCCACAATGGTTATAAAGTTCTATAGTTACTCAAGGATTTGATCTGTAACAATTGAGCTGATTCTGTCCTCTCAATGCGCTGCCAGGATGACGAAGAATGCAATATAGGGCCCTGCGCACTGTGAGCACTCACTCAAGAGCAAGCCGCTCTCAACACGCTGCCTGGGACTGAAGATAAGCAACTAGCCTAACAGTGGTTCAGGGGGGCACAAGGGCAGTTGAGACAACGAATGTCCCTGCTTTCTCCCTTGCTCTCCCAATTCCTGCCATCTCACATCAGCTCTCACAGAGCCTGCATCCTCCCATATGCTCTACTGTGCTCCCCCTCAGCTGAGTTTCAAATTAAACACCCGTGGCAATAAAATATAAAATGTCACTTACTGAAAGCCACCTCATCTTACCAGCTAAACAGCAGTGCTTCCGCCCCTATTCACTCATGTGTTTATCTCTCTCTTTCATATACATGTACGTGAATGGGTGGTCTGTGTGCCCATGGGCACTGGTGGAGGCCAGAGGAGGGTGCCTGGGGGCCCCACTGTAATACTCTCCACAGTTTCCTTGAGATGGGGGGGGTGTCTCTCACTGAACCTGGAGCTAGGCTAAAATCTCAAGTCCCAGCAATCCTCCTGCCTCTGCCCCCCAAGAGTGCTGGGTTACAAGCTCTTTTACTAGGCTTCTTAATGGAGGTTGGGTATTCGAACTTGGGTCCTCATGCATGTACAGCAAGTGCTCTCACCTACTGACTGAGCTACTCCCTCCATCCCTGTATATTCCTGTTTCTTTTACAGGCCCATTCGGCCTTGCAGTGCTGATGAAGAGGCCAATCAGGAAGATGCAGCTCTGCACCATCAGGCCCTTGGTAATGAGCTACTTTATGCCAGGAAAATGTCATCGGAGTGCTCATTGATTCAGCTTGACCTACTCCTGCATGGGCCCTAGCTTCTCAGCAGAAGAGCTAATGGCTGCTTAAAGGTGAGCTGACCCCAGATGCTCTTGAAGCCCCAGCAGAGACCCCATGGAGCTGAAAATGAATACACGCTGTGTCTCAGATGTAGGTGGCTGCTTTTTCTGTTCTCCGGCACAGTGTACCTGCTTAGCGATGGGCAGCTTGTGTTCTTGCCAGCCTGTGACAGGACTGCTCAGCGGGCTGGCATTTGAACTGTAAATAACCATTTGACAGATGACAGGATTTTTCTAGGCCTGTGTCAGAAAGAAAACAGTAGGACGGAGACCTCCAGGGGAGAGATTCTTGAAGCATCAAGCTGACAAAACTGGGCCTAGAAATGACAGGAAGCCGGAGGACACCTGTTTGGAAGACATGTGCACAGGGATCGAGGGCTCTCTTTATGACAACTGGGAATTGTGCGTAGACTGAATTTGCTCAACAATTTAGTCATCCGGCCTGGAGCCTCCAACAGGCCCAACAGTCCTGCCTATCTCTTAGAAATTGATTTGGAGGACAGTGGGACTGTTTTATTCTTTCTCTAGGTGCTGTTACAATCTGTTTCAGCACAGTGAGGAACTAAAACCTCAAGTGAATAAATCTATCCCCTCCAGCAAGGAGCTTGGACTTCTTGAAATGACGTCACCACATGCTTTTCTTCTTTTTCCCTTTTTTATTTCCCCTTTGAATAGCTTGTGTTTCCATAGGGGGGGGAAATGGGAGATCTACTTGTGCAACCCTGTATATGATCCCCACCCGCCTCTCCAAAGGTTTCATTACAGGTCCGAAGTCGGAGAGTCACTCTGCTACCTCTTGCTTTCTCTTCCAGCTATTTCTGAGTTTTAATAATTATTCATTAATTGTACTCTGTGATAAGATTGCCTCTGTTTTGAAACATTCTCCCTCTGGCCTCCTTACTATTAAGGGCCCCGATTTGCCTGCCAACAGTGTAAAATTAAAAATCAAAGCACTACCTCGGAAAGGTTTTAATGCGTGCCATATTGGGAGAGGTTCTTTTCCCTCAGCTCACAGCCATTTTGTAATATCAGCAGCTGGGCAGGGGGTGGGGGTACTGCTGCGTGTTGGAGTTATTCTCTTTTGAAACATAAGTCTACAGGACTCACGAGGGGGAAGTTTCTCACAGCTGTTACCTCCTTTGGATGAGCAACTTGGTCCCCCACCCAGATAAAACCAGCTTCTTGCTGATGTCAGGCCTTAAGGACAGCTTTAGCTGCAGGTGGGAACCTCCCTGGTGGTTCCCTAAATTACAGAGAAGCTCCCTTAGAGATAAGCTGGGCATCCCATTCAGATGGGCCACTAAGGACATTAGAAATAAAACTTCAGCCAGTTTGCTGCAAAGCTTAGTGTTGCCCTGCCCCTCCCTGCCTAACTTTGGACTTCATGTTCCTTACTGAGGACTAAGAGCCTGACTTTATGTTCAGCCCACATGCTTTCCACAGGGTAGAATGAATGAAGCAATGAGAAAATAATATAGAAACTTAGCCAAGGACAGGGAAAGGACAAGCTAGAATCTAAGAAGAAGAAAGGCAAAAACAACTAACATCTTGCAAATTTTGCAATTACTGTCACCCAGTGAAAAAAATGCAGCCGAGAGCAAGCTAATACTTGAGATATAAAATGATACCCAAATTATCTTCTCCTGCGCCGTTCCCTGCATCCTCATCGTGGATGTGCTCCAATCCACATTACTTCCAGATTTATGATAAGATTCTCAGACTAAAGAAGCAGTGAGGAGGCCTACAAGAAGGCTCATTGGGTGTAGAGTGCTGCAGCCAAGCCCGAGGGGCTGAGTTCAATCCCTGAAATGCACATGGGAGAACGAGCGCCAGCTCCCAAAAGTTGTCTTCTGACCTCCACATGTACACTGTGATATATGCGTATGTGTGTGCACAAGTAGAAGAATACTTTTTTTTTAAAGAATATAAAATGAGAATCAGTGGGGAAAATAAGCCCAAGACCAGAGACTAATGCCACCAGGAGATCCTCTCCTGTGCTCTTCAGAAAGGGAGTAGCTGTAGTCATCTACTTGTACAGACTATCCTGTATGCACTGCCACTTCTAGCCACAGAGATTCCAGGAAGAAAGCTAAGGCTTAGAGAGATGTTGAAACACGGAGCCAAGGTCCATGGCTCTGTGGGTAAAAGTCCTTGCCAAACAAGCCTGATTCCTGGGACATGTCCTAGGACATTCACACAGGCACTGTGGCACACACATCTATGTCTGGGCATGCACGCCCACAATTAATTAATTAAAATGAAATGGCTAAACAACATCATTTTGCATTGACAGCAAAGAGACAGAATGACGGGCAGGTTCATCTTCCTGAGTAGCAGATGCGTGAAGGAAACTGGGCTGGCAGCAACTGTGTTTTATTACATCTGAGCTATTCGAAGTGTTCCTCCTAGTAATAAAAGCCTAAATCCTTGCACCTAAAACCCTTAGGGTCTGGCCACATACAACTCTCCACAGGTCAACAGGAATTCACTTCTGGAACTGGCTCACTGCCCTGGCCAGGTCTTCTCTGTGACCTTTAGCTCCACCCACTCCCCACCTTAGGCACCTCTGCATGCAATGCAATTACTTTAAACTTTGCCAGGGCTTCAAAGTCAAGCTCAAGTCTCATTTTCTCCAAGACCTTTTATTGGGAGGCTCAGGGCAAGTCCTTCCTTTCATGATGAACTGTGACACTTTCTGCCCTGACTTCCTAGTTTTCATTTTTTCTGACCAGTGATAAACCATTTTCCCCCCATGTAAATTTCAAGTACCCTACAGACAAAGCCTCAGGGACTCCTTGTGACCCCTCCCAGTGAGCAATTTGAAAGCTTAGCTCAGGTAGGGTCTACCAACTATATCTGCTATACCCTTATCATCCTGTCTTTATTTGAAGGCTCTTTTTTGATTGTGTGTACACGCCTACATACATGTTCATGTTTGTGCACCTATCTTTGTGCATGCGCAGGTGGTGTCTAGGGACCAAAGGCAGGTGTTTTCCTCAGTATTTTCTCTGCCTTCTATTTGATACCGACTTTCACTGAACCTGGAAGCTGCTAATTCAGGTAGTCAGCATAGCCAGGGAGCCCCAGGGAGCCTCTTATCGCTTCCTCCCAAGGTCTTGTATTACAGGTAAGCCCTGTAGTGCTTAGCTCTTTTACATGGAATCTGGGAATTGAACTGAGACCTTCACACTTGCATTGCAAGCTCTTTACTGACTGAGCCATCTCCCCAGCCTCTATTTTGGAATTTTTTGAGTGCTGAGCACATCTTTAGGAAGGTTGTCAAAGTAGAGAAAGGGGAAGTTCACATGGAACAGACAGTTTGGAACTCCACATATGTAGTTATGTATACAGTAAAACTAAATGTCACGATTCTGTATATGCTCTGGCTGTCCAGGAGTAATAGGGTCTTATCATTCGCAAAGAAGCATCAGGAAAAAGCTGGAAAATTCCAGATGGCTCACTCTCTATCATCTTGCACCTTGGTGAACATGGTTAAAAGCTCAATTGGGTCATGACATACTAGGATAACATCCTTTTATCTTTATGGAGACCCCACATCTCTCCTTTGCACAGCCTCTCCACATGGCCTTTCCAACAGCACGGTCAGATGTGTAAGTGGTTTTTGAGAACCCCTTAAAAAAAAGAACAAAAAAGAAAAACTGGTGGATCCAAGATGGCGGCGAGCAGTGTGGACCGTGTTTGGAGGCTCCAGTGAACAATTCAGGGAATTGCATAGATTTCTAAGCCAGGAACACCGAGGTCCCCACACCACAGCAGCAGGAGTGCTCCAGGGTTCGGAGGGACCAGGGTGCGGAGGACCTGCTTGCCCCTGCACATGGGAGGAGTGCGGATTTTCTCGATCGAAGCAGCAGTGGCAGAGGCAGCAGCAGCAGCAGCACCAGCAGCGGTGCCTGAGGTTTGCAGCTCAAAGCCTTCCGGTGGAGGCGATTGGTGTGGTGGCTGGGGGGAGTTGCTGTGGGAGAGGGGACTCTGGGCAGGATTTGGGTCACGTGGTGCCTTGGAACCCAGACTGGACTCAGCGGACAGTTCGGCCCCATAGTCCTGGGTTCTGGCTCAGTCCAGCAAGCAATTCTGCCTGAGGCACTAACTCAGCGCAGCCACAGCTCCCCTGTTGTGGAGCAGGCTGGGCGGAGCGCTCAGTTCCACCCTAGGCACCACCTCAGCTCAACGACAGCTCCCCGCAGGTGACACAGTCTGGGCAGAGTGCTTGGTTCCACCAGTGGCGCTGGCTCGGTGCAGCCACAGTTCTCCTGCTATGACGCAGGCTGGGTGGAGCGCTCAGCTCCACCAGAGGGGCTGGCTCAGTGCAGCCACAGTTCTCCTGCTGTAACCCAGGCTGGGCGAAGCGCTCAGCTCCACTGGAGGCCCTAGCTCGGCACAGCCGCAGTTCTCTTGGTGTGACGCAGGCTGGGTGAAGCGCTCAGTTCCACCAGCTCTAAGACTCTGGTTGGACACAGTGTGCAGTTTGAATCCAGAATTCCTGGCTGAGCTTGGCGGACAGTTCCGGCCCTGAGTCAATAACTGACCAGAGCACGCACTGTGGGCCAAAAGCCCCTAGCTGAGCTTGGTGTGCAGTCCCAGTCCAAAAATTCTGGATGGACCCTGTGTGCATTTTGGGCCCAGAATCCCTAGCTGAGCTTGGCTGATGGTTCAGGGCCTGAGAATCTAGCTGAATTTGGCCTGTGGTTCAGGCCCAGTGTTCCTGGCTGGACTTGGCAGGGGACACAGAAAGCTGTGGATACCTTAGCCTGACGCAACGCTCATTCAGAGACCCAGAACGATTGCAGGACCCACAGCACAGGGGAGCTGAGTATTACTGGCTGTGAGAGTCCAAAGCAACAGGGCTAACCTCCTAACATCAACACCAGTGAAGCATTAGAGCTCCCAGCCTAGGGAAATCATGAGAAAACAAGTGAATCTATCATCAGACTCCCTCCATCCAACTCTAAAAGCTACCCAACAAAAACAAAAACGGCAAGATATCTAAAGGACAGTGAAAAAGCATACGCAAAAAAAAAACCCAAAACAACATGGCATCTCCATTTTCCAGCTACCCCAAAGAAAACAACCCAGAGAACTCAAATACAATGGAAATACAAGAATATGACCTCAAATCCTTTGTAATGAGGATGGTAATGGAGGAAACAAATAAAATTCGTAATCAAATGCAGGAGGATGCAGCCAAACAGGTGAGAGACATAAAAAAAAACACATAGAGTGGAACTGGAAAAATTGCAGGAAAATGCAAACAACCAGAAGAAAGAAATAAATAAAACGGTTCAAGTTCTGAAGACCTATAAAGAGGCAATGGAAGAAACTCAGGAATATACAAACAATCAGATGAAAGAAATCAAAAAAATCAGTGCAAGATCTGAAAATGAAAATGGATTCAATGATAAACACACAGACAGAAGAAAAACGAGAACATGAGACCTCAGAGAAGAAGGCGAGCAATACAGAGGTGAGCTGTTCTAACAGAATCCAAGAAATGGAAGAACGAATCTCAGGTCTAGAAGATACAATCACAGATCTTGAAGCAACCATTAAAGAAAATGCCAAATCTGGAAAACTCCTGACACAAAACATCCAAGAGATTAAGGACACCATGAAAAGAAGAAATTTGAGGATAATAGGCATTGAAGAAAGAGAAGATATGAGACTCCAAGGCCCAGAATCTATTCTCAACAAAATAATAGAAGAAAATTTCCCCAATCTAAAGAAAGAGATGCCTATAAATATACAAGAGGCCTACAGAACACCAAATAGAATTGAACAGAAAAGAAAAACTGCCTATCACATAATCAAAACACAAAACATACAGAACAAAGAAAAAATATTAAAAGCTGCAAGGGAAAAGGGCCAAATAATATTTAATGGCAAACCTATCAGAATTACACCCGACTTCTCAGCAGAGACCATCAAAGTCGGAATGGCCTGGACAGAGATCCTGCAAACCCCAAGAGACCACAGATGCTAGGCTAGACTACTTTACCCAGCAAAACTATCAATAACCATTGATGGAGAAAACAAAATATTCCATGACAAAAACAAATTCAAACAGTACCTATCCACAAATCCAGCTTTACAGAAGGTACTAGAAGGAAAACTCCATCCCAAAGGGTCAAGCTACAACCAAAACTACACAGGAAATAGATAACTATACCATTGCAAAAACACAACTACACAAACGCTCGACTGGAAACAACATCAAAATTAAGACTCTTAACAGTCACTGGTCATTAATATCTCTCAACATCAATGGTCTCAATTCTCCAATAAAAAGACACAGACTAACTGAATGGGTACATAAACAAGATCCAACATTCTTCTGCATTCAAGAAACACATCTCATCCATAATGATAGGCATTACCTCAGGGTAAAAGGTTGGAAAAAAATATTCCAAGCAAATGGTCACAAGAAGCAAGCAGGCGTAGCCATTTTAGTATCGAACAAAATAGACTTTCAACCAAAATTAATCAAAAGGGATGAGGAAGGACACTTCATACTCATCAAAGGTAAAGTCAACCAAGATGACATCACAATTCTGAACATCTATGCTCCCAACACAAGGGCACCCACATTTGTAAAAGATCTGCTAAAAAAGCTGAAACCACACATCGATCCTCACACAATAATAGTGGGAGACTTCAACATCCCACTCTCACTGAAGGATAAGGCATTGAAACAGAAACTAAACCGAGAAATAACATCATTAACCAATGCCATGGGTCAAATGGATCTAACAGATATCTATAGAACCTTTCACCCAAACAAGAAAGAATATACCTTCTTCTCTGCACCCCATGGAACCTTCTCCAAAATTGATCGCATCGTAGGTCAAAAAGCAAGCCTAAATAGATACAAGAGGATTGAAATAATATCTTGTATCCTATCAGATCACCATGCTCTTAGGCTGCAATTCAACAACAGAAATAACAAAAAGCCTACACGTACGTGGAAACTAAACAACTCTCTGCTACATGACACCTGGGTCGGGGAAGAAATAAAGAAAGAAATCAAGGAGTTTCTGAAATTCAATGAAAATGAAGGAACAACAGACCCAAATTTGTGGGATACATTGAAAGCAGTGCTAAGAGGAAAATTCATAGCACTAAGTGCCTTTAAAAAGAAATTGGAAACATCACACATAAGCATCTTAACGACACAATTGGAAGCCCTAGGAAATAAAGAAGCAGAAACACCCAAGAGGAGTAGACGTCTGGAAATAATCAAACTCAGGGCTGAAATTAACAAATTAGAAACTAAGAAAATAGTCCAAAGAATCAACAAAACCAAGAGCTGGTTCTTTGAGAAAATCAACAAGATAGACAGACCGTTAGCCAAACTCACTAAAAGGCAGAGAGACAGTATTGAAATCAACAAAATCGGAAATGAAAAGGGAGACATAACAACAGACACTGAAGAAATACAAAGAATCATAAGATCCTACTTTGAAGGCATATATGCCACAAAATTTGAAAATCTAAGGGAAATGGACGATTTTCTTGATCAATTTCACTTACCAAAGTTGAGTGAAGAAGAGATAAACAAGCTAAATAGTTTCATTTCCCCTACAGAAATAGAAGCAATCATTGATAGTCTCCCAACCAAAAAAAGCCCAGGGCCAGATGGTTTCAGTGCAGAATTCTACCAGACCTTCAAGGGCGAGCTAATACCGATACTCTTCAAGCTACTCCAAAAGATAGAAATGGATGGAATATTACCAAATTCATTCTATGAGGCCACAGTCACATTGATACCTAAACCTCACAAAGACTCAACAAAGAAAGAGAATTTCAGACCAATCTCTCTTATGAACATCGATGCAAAAATACTAAATAAAATACTTGCAAAACGAATACAGGAGCACATCAAAGATATCATTCATCATGACCAAGTAGGCTTCATTCCAGGCATGCAAGGATGGTTTAATATATGGAAATCCATCAATGTAATCCACCATATAAACAAACTGAAAATTAAAAACCACATGAGCATCTCTTTAGATGCAGAGAAAGCATTTGATAAAATCCAACACCCATTCATGTTTAAAGTTTTAGAGAGGTTGGGGATACAAGGCAATTTCCTCAACATAATAAAGGCTATATACAGCAAGCCAATAGCCAAAATCAAAGTAAATGGTGAGATACTCAAGGAAATTCCTCTAAAATCGGGAACAAGGCAAGGCTGCCCACTCTCTCCATATCTCTTCAATATAGTACTCGAAGTTCTAGCCAGAGCAATAAGACAACAAAAGGTCACCGGTATCCAAATGGGAAAGGAGGAAGTCAAATTATCCCTACTTGCAGATGATATGATAATGTACATAAGCAACCCTCAAAATTCCACCAGAGAACTCCTACAGCTGATAAACACCTTCAGCAAATTGGCTGGATACAAAATTAACTCAAAAAATTCTGTAGCCTTCCTATACACAAATTACAAGCTTGCAGAGGAAGAAATTAGGAAAACCACACCCTTCACATTAGCTACAAGCAATATAAAATATCTAGGAGTCACTCTAACTAAGTAAGTGAAGGACTTGTTTGAAAAAAAATTTCAAAACTCTGAAGAAAGAGATTGAAGATGACCTGAGAAGATGGAATGATCTTCCTTGCTCATGGATTGGGAGAATTAACATAGTAAAAATGGCCATCCTACCAAAAGCAATCTACAGATTCAATGCAATCCCTATCAAAATACCTACACAATTTTTTAAAGACATTGAAAGTTCAATTCTGAACTTCATATGGGAAAACAAAAAAACCAGAATAGCTAAAACAATCCTGTACAATAAAAGATGCTCCAGAGGAATCTCCATACCTGATCTCAAACTGTACTATAAAGCAATAGTAATTAAAACAGCATGGTACTGGCACAGCAACAGGCTGGTTGATTAGTGGAATCGAATCGAAGACCCAGATATGAATCCACACACATATGGTCACTTGATTTTTGACAAAGAAGCCAAATCCATTCAATGGAAAAAGGATAGCATCTTCAACTGGAGGTCTATGTGTAAAAAAATGCAACTGGACCCATATTTGTCACCTTGCACAAAACTCAAATCCAAGTGGATTATAGACCTCAACATAAAACCAGAGACACTAAGTCACTTAGAAGAAAAAGTGGGGAAGAGCCTGGAATATATTGGCACAAGAGACAACTTCCTGAACAGAACACCAACAGCCCAGGCCTTAATGTCAACCATTAATAAATGGGACCTCATGAGGCTGAGAAGCTTCTGTAAGTCAAGAGAACAAAGCAACAGCCTACAGACTGGGAAAAGATCTTCACCAACCCTACATCTGACAAAGGTCTAATATCCAAAATATATAAAGAACTCAAGAAATTAAACACCACCAAACCAAATAACCCAATTGAGAAATGGGGCTTGGAACTAAACAGAGAATTCTCAACAGAGTAATATCAAATGGCTGAGAAACACTTAAAGAAATGCTCAACCTCCTTAGTCATCAGGGAAATGCAAATCAAAACAACTCTGAGATTCCAACTTACACCCATCAGAATGGCTAAGATCAAAAATTCAAGTGAGATCATAAGCTGGCGAGGATGTGGGGAGAGAGAAACACTTCTTCATTGCTGGTGGGAATGCAAACTAGTACAGCCACTTTGGAAATCTATCTGGTGCTATCTCAGAAAAATGGGAATAGGGCTTCCTCAAGACCCAGCTATTCCACTCCTTGGAATATACCCAGAAGATGCTCCAGCACACAACAAGAAAATTTGCTCAACCATGTTCATAGCAGCATTATTCATAATAGTCAGAACATGGAAACAGCCTAAGTGTCCCTCAGTAGAAGAATAGATATAGAAACTGTGGTACATATACACTATGGAATACTACTCAGCTATTAAAAACAAGGAATTCCCGAAATTTGTGGATAAATGGATTGAGCTAGAAATGATCATAATGAGTGAGTTAACCCAGAAGCAGAAAGACTCAAAAGGTATATACTCACTTATATCTGCATACTAGCCCAAGGGGCATGTCCCATGAAAGCCTTCACTTACCAGGACACTGGGACAGAGGGGAGGACATCCTATTGGGACTCTAAATTAGAGAAGCATGGGAGAATAGCAAAGTAGAAGGATCCAGAGGGTCCTAGAAACCTACAAGTAGAACATTATAATAGGCAGATTTGGGCCCAGGAGTCCCGCTCAAACTAAGGCACCAGCCAAGGACAATACAGGAGGTAAACTTTAAACCCCTTCCCAGATCTAGCCAACGGTCAGAACATTCACCACAGTTGAGTGGAGAGTGGGATATGACTTTCTCACATACTCTGGTGCCTCACATTTGACCATGTCCCCTGGAGGGGGAGACCTGGTGGCACTCAGAGGAAGGACAGCAGGTTACCAAGAAGAGACTTGATACCCTATGAGCATATACAGGGGGAGGTAATCCCCCTCAGGAACAGTCATAGGGGAGGGGAATAATGGGAAAATGGGAGAGAGGGAAGAATGGGAGGATACAAAGGATGGGATAAACATTGAGATGTAACAAGAATAAATTAATAATAATAAAAAAGAAAAACCACCATACCTTCTTTTTGTTATCATTTTAAGAAGACTTACTAATTTTTATTTCATGAGTGTGAGTGTTTTGTTTGCTTGTATGTCTGTATCAGGTATGTGCCTGGTACCTGTGAAGGCTAGAAGAGGGTTCCATATCTCCCTGGAACTGGAGTTACAGATGGCCATAAGCTGGGAATCAAACCCAGGTCCTTTGGAAGAGCAACTAATGCGCCTAACTACTGAGCTGTCTCTCCAATCCCCACCAAAACTTCCTAACGTTTAAATCCAAGTCTATTGGGTAAATCATGTCGCCAACTGATCCCAGATTTTTCAGGGAACTAACTACACAATGGCCTAGAAACTGAAGCCAGAGCAGGAATATGTTACCTTGATTCTTCACTGAGGAAATCATTAAATTTCAATTAGAAGTCCATGAAATCATATGAGTTTTTAAATTGCATCCAAGAATGTGTGTGTGTGTGTGTGTGTGTGTGTGTGCGTGCGCGCGTGCGCGCATGCATGCATACATGTGGAGGATGGAGTGACACTCACTGTTTTGTTTTTGACAGTGTCTCATACTGCCCTGTGCTTTGCCAAGCAGGCTAGGCTTGCTGGCCAATGAGCTCCAAGGATCCACCTAACCAGCCTTCCCAAAGCTGGGGTTACCAGGTGAAGGACTCTTCAATTGAGAGCTGAGGGTATGCCCTACAAGGCGCTGAAACATTGGCTCAGAAGAACAGCACATGCTTAGCTGTGACCTAGTCAGCCTAGTCTGAATCACACACTCAAGTGCATTCTGAGGCCAGGAAGATGGAAAGCGGGGCAACAGGGAAAGCCTCAGTTTGTGGTTTGGTGAAATGGAAAGTGCTCACCCCATCCAAGCTTACAGGTTTCCTCCATTGTCTGTCACCATGCAGGTCTTTGGTTTTGATGTGGTCCTGGTTTGAAGAAAGTTCTGGAACACTGAACAGAAGGCTTTTATCTGAAGTCACCAAATGAGGCTATAGACAGCCTAGGCTATGGATTTTCTTGGCTGTGGTTCCACAAATTTCCATTCTTATTGGGGTAACACCAAAGTCAGTCCTTGTGCACTACCTCCACTAACGCCCCACCTCCTCAAAATATGCCCTAATTTCATTTCTGTTATTGTGATAAAAAAAAAAAAAATACCCTAGCAAAAGGCAAATTACGTGGGACAGGTCTGTTTGGCTCTCAGTTCCAGGTTGCAGTCCATCACTGCAGCCCTGCCAAGGCAGGGCAGCTAGTGGAATTGTATCCAAAAGCAGAAAGAATGAAGGCATGTTTGCTTTTGCCCAGTTACAGTGCTTTATTCTTGCACCAGGCCCTGCTCTTGCACCAGGCCCTGCTGGGGAATGGTGCTGCCCACACTGGGTCTTTCTACATCAATTAGTTTCATTGTGATGGCACTATCCCACAGATGCTCATAGGCCAACCCAATGTAGACAATTCCCTCACTGAGACTCTATTCCATGGTGGTTTGATTGTGTCGAGTTGACAAATCTAACCATCATTCAAGAGACAGAATGCCTGCTACTGACATGGACAGAAAGCTGACCATTCTAAGAGGACCTATGAGGGGTGTTTTTTCTGATCACCCCTCCCTGAAACATAGAACCATGTCACATTTTAACAACCCCTCAGTGTCATCTACTCCATAAAACCTCACTGTCCAAGAGGGACTTCCAATAGCCTTTGTTCCTATCCATCCCAATGCAGTACCAAACTTTTTTCTTCTTCCATTTTTCATGTGTGAGTGGCATATGTGCATTATGTATTATGTGTGTATTATGTATGTTTTTAATGTATGTGGGTAGTATACATACACATGTGTACACATGTATGTAGAGATGCAAAATTCTTGTCCAAACTCATCCTCGACTGTTCTTCCACTTTATTCGCTGAGACACAGTTTCTCATTTACCCCCAGAGCTCACCAATACTGCTGAACTTGTTGGCCAGCTTGCTCTGGGGATCCCGTCTCCACCTTCTGGGACAGGAATTGTCACCATCCCCACACATTTGGAAATCCAAACTCCAGCCTTTACACTTCCATGGCAGACACTTTAACAGCTGAACCATGTCCCCAGAACACCTCAATAACAGATTTTATTTTCTAGAGATTTGCCTTCTGAGGGTAATAAAGTTTGTTTTACGCTGTCCATCAGTACTAAATGTTGCCTTTTCCTAAACACAGAGGTCAGTGTATGACTCCAACTTATTCCAACCCATGCTCTCACATGCCTCTTACTGCCATTGATTCATGTCCCTCTCAAACATATGTGACTGTAACATTCAAAAGAAAACTTTTAAAAAGGCAGAGCCTGAGGATGAGGACTGTGTCAGTATGCCAGTATTTTGGTAACAGCAGCTAGCAAATGTCATGTGACTCAAGCACTTTTTCAGGTACCACACACAACACACAATTTTCACATCTTACATTGGTTAGAGACTTGCTGTAGCTGGGTAAAACACTTTGCATGTTTATTGTAATTTACCTTCACCATATGTCTAACTAGAGACTATATTTGGAATTGCTGTGTAACTCAGCAGCAGAGGAATTGCCTAGCATGTATAAGGTCCCGGGTTCAAACACACACACACACACACACACACACACACACACACACACACACACACACAGAGAGAGAGAGAGAGAGAGAGAGAGAGAGAGAGAGAGAGAGAGAGAGAGAGAGAGAGAGACATACTTTTGAAACCAATTTTTAAGCACTCTATTTACCTTTATGCCTGCAGCACAGAAGAGAGCATCAGACAGAAGAATGTATCAGATCCTATGGTTGTAAGCCATCTATAGTGCTGACTGCTGGAAATTAAGCTCAGGACATCTGGACAAGCAGCCAGTGCTCTTACCCACTGAGCCATCTCTCCAGCCCTGTTAATCTTAAATTTGAGGCCCTAGAAGGCATGCCCCTTCCATGAACAAAGGTTTCACATAAAATGATATGGAAAAAGTGAGACAGCACCAATACCCATCTCTCTCTCTGCCTCCCTGACTGAGGACACAGTGTGACCAGCTGTGACCACAATGTGCCTTCAGCTCCTGCTGCCATGCCTGCTCTCCCATGACGTGGTGCCTATGGTATCTACCGTGATGAGCTACCTCAAACTGTGAGCCAACACAGGCTCTTCCTTTCTTAAGCTGCCTTTGTCAGGTATTTTACCACAGCAACAAGAAAATTAACCCAGACAGTGAGGCTCATTAACTTCCCTGTGTCCAAAATGCTACTGTGTGCATTTAAAAACTCTGCCCTTTCCCTTATGAGTCTGGGACATTGCTGCATCATATTATGATCTTAATTTACAGCAGCTTGGTCAGGACCACAGAAGAACCTAGTAAAGAATGCAGCAGGTTGGGCACAACACCTTCCTTCTGGCTTATTCTTCCTCCCCTCCCCCAATCCCCACCCAGGCTTCTAGTTGCTCCAAGGAGAGCCTTGCCATTCTCTGGCAGGAAGGCCACTACGGCAGCCCAGCCTGCCATGGCTTCAGATGGAGACTCCACTAAGTGAAAGCGACAGCCAAGCCCATGAATATGTTGGTGAGACGACAACTTGGTGTCTCAATTTAATGGAATTCAATTTCACTTGGGGAGTAATCTCCCTTTGGTCTCTGTTACTCTGCCCTGATGTCTCTCTTATTTAAATGTGTGTGGCTGGAGCCTTCCACAGTTCAGCCACCTCAGGATTCCTAATGGGAGCTGGGTAGTTCTGGGCTCATTAAATTCCATAGAGAGATGGCATCTATTCTCACCAGTAAATGTCTAGTAGAAGACATATATTTAAAGCCACACAGAAGGCTAGGGAGGACACTCAGCCGGTAAAGTGCTTTCCAGTATGAGAAGTATGAGACTCCAAGTTCAAGTCCCAGAACCCACCTATGTCAGGAATCATGACACATGCTTGTTAACTGAGTGCCGGGGAGGTGGAGATAGGCAGACCCCTGGGGGTGTCACCAGCCGGCGAGTCTAGTGGAGCTAGACAGTTAGGCCTCAGTGGAAGGCCCTGTTTTTAAAAACAACAAGGTGGAACTGAGGAACAACAGTAGAGGTTGATGTCTGACCTACACACACACACACACACACACACACACACACACACACACACACACACACACACACATATTCACAGCTGCAAAACCGAGCCTATGGGATCCGAGAGAGTGCTTGCCTTCATTTGCTTTTATGGCATCTCCCCAGGTCTGGAGTAAAGGAAGGAAGCAGGGAGCTAATGCACTAAAGATCAAAGCTGCTTCTTGAACCTCTGGTGAGATGCTCCTTGGGCTGCCCAGGAGAGCCAGAATGAAGGTCACTAAACTTTCTCCTTCCTACATCAATGGCTTTGCTGATGGCATTCTTCTTGCCTGGTTATCTCACCACCTCCTCTCACCTTATGTTGCCCACTCCTTTCCATTCTCCTGTGTCTGATGCCATCTTCTCCCAAAGTCATGCCACTTGTCCCTAACCACACAGAATATTCAGAGCATTGTCATACTAACAGCCTGATAGTGAAGAGCACACGTCCCAGGTTCACCATTTAGCTCTTACCTTGAGGGAAGTTTCCTAATTGGTTACTATGGTCATTCAATTTCCCAAACGGCAGAAGGAGCCAAATAGCACCTACATCAGAGAACTAGTTATTTCTGCATTTCTCTGACCCAACAGAAACAACATATGGGAAGACACATCTTATCTGGGCTGGCAGTTTCAGAACATTTTAGTCCATTGTGGCAGAGCAGCTCAATTCACAGGAGTAGGGGCCATTCATACCACAGAAGGGTAAGAAGTTTGCATGAAAAGGAAATAGTCACCTACAAGAGATGGTATGCCCCCATTAGTCACTACCAGTGACCTGCTCCTATCAGCATCTACCACTTATCAAGGTTTCCAAAATCCTCCCAAACAGTAAGAACAGCTGGGAACCAGTTGCCTATAACTCGAATGGGTGGGGGGAGACATTTCAAGTTCAAAGCATGGCCCTGCATAGTGTATCATACCATTAATCCCAGCATTTGAGACACATAGGCAGGTGGATCTCTGTGAGTTTGAGATCTGCCTAGTAAGACCTTATCTCAAAAAAGAAAATCAAATTGTAAACCGGACAGCCATGTATGTATTATAAAGATTAAGTGAATAGCATTCAAGGTGCTCAGTGCACTTGATAATTGCTGACTGTGCTATAAAACTTCAATTCTTGCTTTTTCATTGTCTTCCCATGTATATTCCAGCCACATTAGCTAGTTCCTCATTTCCCTAGCACTGTGCCTTTTGGTAGGGCTTTTCTTCCCTCTACCTAAAAGTCTGTCCTGCAGCTTCTTGCCTAGAGAACATCTATTGATCATCAAGGTTTAATTCAAAGGTCCTTACCCCTGGAGGGTCTGCCTAGAGCTGCCCAGATACAATGGCTTTGTCCCTTCTCTGTACATCCAGAAAGCTTCATGGATAGCCTTGTACCTAAAAGGCACTTACCCCTTTGCTGTACAGTCAGTTATTTCTGATTCTCTCTGCCCTCAGACTGCAGTTCTCTCAAGAGATGAGACATCTTTATGTCTGCAAAACTGAGTTTGGAGCCCTGCACTGGGCTTAATTGGGTCCTTCTGTGTATGGGCTGCCTTCACTCCACAGGACTGCTGGATTGGTTTCTTGTGATGTCAGGGCCTGTGTTTTTTATGTCTTCATAGCTCAGAACTCAAAGGGTCTTCTGGGTGCTAATGAGTGCCCTCCATAACCAAACCTTTAATGGGTAGTTCTTAAGAGTTACAGTGACTCAAACAATGAAAGCCTTTTTCTATATTTTCCATTTTTTAAGGCATTCTAGCAAAGGCTGATTGGAGAATCTGCCATGAGTTTCTATATGAAGTCCCTGTCATGGGAAGCAAGCAGGACAAATAATGACAGCCGTGCCTTGGCCAAGGGGTTGCTAGTACTAAAGGTCGAAGAATGATGCCCTGACCTGCTCAGAAACAGGGGTAGAGAGGGCTCACACATACTACGAAGTTGGTGCCATGTTAGGAGGATGGATGCAGTCAGAATCTTGTTTGGTTAGGAAATTGTTTCCAGAGACTCCCATGGTCCAGGCTAGGCATTCCAGTAGCTTTACAGAAACCTACAAAGCCAACACAAGTACATATGCTGTACCACACACAAGCGTGCACATGTCTTTCTCCATGTTTTCCTAGTCTCAAGCCTAATACCTGGATATCACCAATAGTGTGCTATGTAAAAGTCACTCATAATCCTGGAGACGTGGCTTGGTCAGTAGAATGCTTCCCTAGTGTCCTGCCTAGTTCTATGCCAAGTTCACACAAGCTAGAGTTCTTTTAGAAGAAGCAACCTCAACTGAGAAAATGTCCCCACTAGAATGGCTTGTGGACAAGCCTGTGGTGCATCTTCTTCGTTGTGAATTGATGTGGGAGGACCCAGCTCACCGTGGGTGGTGCCACTCTGGGCTATAAGTGGTCCTGGATGCTGTAAGAAAGCTGACTGAGTAAGCCATAATGAGCAAGCTAGTGAGCAGTATTCCTCTATGGCTCTGCTTTAATTCCTATTTCTAGGTTCCTGTCCTGGCTTCCTCCTATGAAGGACTGTGATATAAAACTGTAACCTGAAATAAATCCTCTCATCACCAAGCTGCCTTATGTCATGGTGCAGCAACAGAAACTCTAACTAACGCAGCTAGCATGTTTGAGGTCCTGGTTTCCATCCCTAGTACTGCATCAACTGGGTGTGGTGGTGCATGCCAGCTCTTGGTTAGTGGAGGCAGAAGGATGAGAAGTACAAGGCTACCCTTGGCTAACAATAAGTTTGAGGCCAGGGAGGGCTATGTGATAGCCTGTCTCAATAATAAGTGAACAAGGATAGAGAAACGGTTAAGAGCACATCGGTTCAGGTCCCAGCACCCACACTGTGGCTCAAGACCATTTATAGTTCCAGATCCGAAGGCTCCAAAGCCCTAGAATTGGATCCTTGGACACTGTGCACACACAGTGAGCACACACAGTACCATCATACATGCAGGCAAAATGCTCATACAAATCAAACAAAAATCTTTATGAAATATGTATGCATATATTCATATACCGTGTTTGTATGTATGTATGTATTATGCATGCATGCATGTATGTATGTAAATCCAGGCTAATTTCTGTCTAAAGACACTCTAAAGAGTGAATTAGCAGGTAGGGAGTCTGAAAAGGTTAATAGAGCACTGGAAGATGGCTAAATGGATGGGTTGGGCTGCACTTACCATCCAACCCAAGTCGAGGTCCTGCACACCCCTAGAAATGCCAGGTAGGCAAAGCACAAGTCTGTAGGGCACAGTCCCTGATTTTCATTCCTTATAAATTATCATCTCATTTGCATCTCAAGGACAAAGTATCGAGATGAAAGGAACACCAAGGTATAGGGACACAGCTCGCTCCTCTCCTTCCCAGGGAGATACACTAAGGTGTCCTCCAAGCTCGGTTTGTGACCGTGTTAGTAACTTTTCTTTCTGTTGTGACAAAAAATACCTGACACCTGATGAGAGCAACTTAAGAGAGGAAGGGTTTATTTTGGCTCACAGTGGAGGACACAATCCATCATGGAGGTCAAGCATGGCATTGAAAGAGTGAGGCAACTGGTCACATGGTTTCTACAGGCAGGAAGAAGAGAAGAGATGAATGCTGACTCTATGCTTCTCCCATTCAGTTCAGGATCCTGTCACAGAGAGAAGCCACCTCCCTTTATGGCTGCTCCTCCCACTTTAATGACACAGTCTAGAAACTTCTTCAAGGAAATATGCAGAGCCTTGTCTTCTACATGCTAATGAGGCTAGATCTTGTAGGCTGACCATTAATATAAAGAACCACTGCGCTCTACTGCTGGGACAAAACACACTGACAAAAATAAACTGATGGGAGGAAGGGCTTGCTCGCCTTACAATTCCAAGTTATACTCAGTCTACCATCACGAGGAAGTCACAGAGACAGAAGCCTGAGATAGGTGTTCACATAACACCTTGCTGACTTTGACCTGTCTCTGTCACCAGTCTCATATAGCTCAGAACCCCCTGCCTAAGTCATGGTGCACATGGTGAGCTGTGTCCTTCTACATCAATTTACAATCAAGAAATGCCTCCAAAGACAGGCCTACACAGCCACCTGATCTAGATCATTCCTGGACTGAAGCTCTTCCTCTATGACTCTAAGTTGTGTCAGGTTGATGGTTAAAACCATCACACACAGTACCAGTGAGACAGCGATCCAAGCAGCCCAGGAAGGAGGCTTCTATTCCACAGGAAGAGGCCTTCTCCTGAGTTGTAGCACCCACCTTCAGCCAGCCCATTAGCTTCAGATGCAAAGGGGCCCACCATTGCTCGTCCTCAATCTCCAAGCAACACATCAAAACAAACATCTCACCGTGTCCCCTGATTGTGGATCAGCAAAAATGTATCCTGACATATGAAGGAAAAGCAGATCTTTTTCAAAAGTTTTTATCTCTAAAACTAAATCAAAACCTCCCTTTGAAGCCTATTAAAATTATGAGAATGCTCTTAAGTCTGCATATCTACCCTGCAGGAACATTTTTGTACTTCTGGTATAGGTTAGGCCTGTAAAGCTCTTGGTTGGATGAACAGACCATGGTCTCCCACATAAACCACCTTGGGCGGTCATGGACATGGTCTCGAGACAGTTCCTCAGGCTTCGTACCCTCTTATCACCTGACCCTGATGGCTTTTCATTTCGAGTCACATCAGTTTCTGGCTGTGACATCTTTACCAACTCCAGCCTATATCACTCATGTTCTCAGTTCCTAGAGGAAAGGGACTTTTCACAGTTGAAGAGATGCGATGATTTGAATGTCCCTGACAGAAGTCATGTTGAAATGCACTTGCCATATATGCGTGAGGACCTGAGTTTGATCCCTAGAAGTATGTAAGAAAATTCTGGATGAAGTGGTGTGCGCCTGTGGTCCTAGCACTTGGGAGTCAGACAAACGTGGATTCCTAGAGCTTGCTGGCTAGTTAGTCTAACCAGTAGTTGAGTGCCAAGTTCAGTGAGAGACCCTGTCTCAAAACGTAAGGTTGGGGCTGGGGGCTAGAGAGCTGGCTCAGGGGTTAAGAAGATAGGCCGCTCTTCCAAAGGAACTGGGTTCAATTTCCAGCACCCACATGGCAGGTCATAACTGTCTATAACCCTAGCTCCAGGGAATCTTTCTCTCCTCTCTTCTCTCTCTCTCTCTCTCTCTCTCTCTCTCTCTCTCTCTCTCTCTCTCTCTCTCTCTCTCTCTCTCACACACACACACACACACACACACACACACACACACACACACAGGCGCACGCGCACACTCGCAGACAGAACACTGTGCATAAAATATAGAGATGGCTCAGAGGTTAAGAGCACTGTCTGTTCTTCCAAAGGTCCTGAGTTCAATTCCCAGCAACTACATGGTGGTTCGTAACCATCTATAATGTGATCTGGACCCTCTTCTGGTGTGCAGGTACACATGTGGGGACAATATTGTATAAATAATAAATAAATTTTTAAAAACTATATGAATACATAAATGAATCATTTTTATGAAAAGATAAGGTGCAGATTGGGCCAAGAGGTGGCTCAGAAGTTAAGGGCACTTGCTGCTCTTCCAGAGGACCTGAGTTCAATTCCCAAAGCCCGCATGGAACAACTCCCTGTAATGCCAGTGTCAGGGAATCCAGTGTCCTCTTCTGGCCTCTTTAGGCAGCAGGCACAGATATTGTATACAGGCAGATATGCAGGCAAAACACCCATACATGTAAATAATAAAATAAAAAGTAAGGTGGGAAGCAACCAACAAGGACATCTGCTATTGAGCTGGGTCCCCTAACACACAGAGACAGGTGACCTCCCATGAATGTAGACAGAGACAGACAGACACACACACACACACACACACACACACACACACACACACTTGCCCCCTAACATGCACAGACACACACAGAGACACAGACACACACACACACACAGACACATAGACACATGCACAGATAAACACACACATATCCACATGCCCATACACACAGACACATACATATACACACATGTCCACACACACACACACACACACACACACACACACACACATACATACACATGCACAGAGACATACGGACACACATAGACATACACACGCACACACACACACACACACACACACACACACACACACACACACACACACCAAAGGTGGGAGAAATTCTCTCATTCATTCTAGAATCCAAGCAGAATTGAGTGCCCACTTAGGTTAAACTCGGCCAAAACTGGTCAAATGAGTGTCTGCAAATAAATGTCTTTAATAATTAAGGCATTAAACCAATCTGTATGCATATGCCAGTGCCTTAATACCAATTAAAGATAAGGTCAGAAAATTCTACTAGGAGAATGAAGTCTGAGCCTCAGAGAACACCATCTCTGTACTGTCCTGCCTTTGCGTGGGAGGTTGGGTGCAGCCAGGCAGGCTGCCAACCCTCAGGAAGGCAGCTCCCTTTTTTCTGTTACTCTCTGACTTGCCACTGGTAAGCCTTGGGCCTGGCGGTTATCAATGGACTATGAGCACACTCAGTGACCACAGCACAGGACAGGCACAGGCACAAGCCCCTCTGAGGGCCTGGCTCTGCCCAGGTGCCGCACTGCAGGAATGGTGCTAGAAACCTTTTATAAACACCAGGGGCCAGCACCCTCTATCTGATGGATTTTTCTTTTTTGTTTTTTGTTTGTTTGGGGTTTTGTTTTGTTTTGTTTTGTCTTTTGAGACAGTGTTTCTCCATGTAGCCTTGGTTGTCTTGGACTTGCTTTGTGGATCATGCTCGAACTCCCAGAAATCCACCTGCCTCTGCCTCCCCAAGTGTTGGGATTACAGGACTGTGCCACTGCGCCAGGCATCTGATGGATTTTTCAATCTAAGGGTATTTCTGCCTTATAGATTAATAGTTCCTGAAGATGCACATAACCCTGACCTGACACAGAATCATACCTGATCATGTCACACTACCTTTTTAGAAACGGGCTCCCCATGGGAACATTTCAAGACATTTATAAATGGCTTATGAATGTTAGTATTGAAACAACAAAGTCAAGAACAGCAGGTGAAATGAATAAGAGGGCATGGAGTTAGGGTATGAAACAGCCAAGCAAACAAATAGGAGGAAGGGTGGAACTCTGGCAAAATCAGCAAACCCAGCTCTAGCAGGCTCTAGCAGGCTCCCATGGAATCCTTGCTGAGGAACACACTAATGGTTTGGTTGCCCTTTTCCTTTAGCAAATGTTTCCATTTGTATGGGTAATACCAACACAAAAATATGATTTTCACATCAAGGGAAATATACGTTTATTCTGGAACCAAACCTGAGTGTCCATGGTCCAGGAACACAGACTGGGGCTCCTCAAAACTATGTTCTGATGCAGTCTGGCTCCATGAAGTTTTATAGAAACAGAGCAAAGAAAGCCATAAATCAGTATGCCTGACCAAAGGGTTTATTTCGGTTTATATCTCTCAGTCACAGGGCTTATTTCAGGTTACACTCCCAGGCTGAGGTCTATTATTACAGAAAGTCAGAGTGGAAATTCAAGCAGGCCAGGAACCCAAGGATACTTGGCTAGCTTTCATATATATATCCCAGGATAGCTTTCCCAGAAAATGGTGCCACCCATCATGGCCTGGTCCCTTCCTGCATCATTTAATAATCAATACAAGCCCTTGTAGACAGCTGTGCAAATGAACCTGAAAAATGGAAATTACTTAACTGAGATCCTTACTTCTGCTCCAGTTGGTTGTAGGCTGTATTGAGTTGACAGTTAATGGTAGCTAGGACACAGATCCACTGTGCTGGGGCTTTACGGAATAGAAAAGGAGCCACAAGAAAGCCAAAGGGTAATGGGTCATTTGGATCTGGAGCTTCCCCCAGGAATGCCTGTATTACATCCTTTGTCCCCAACCTGGAGTGCTAACAGAGGAATTTAACACACGGGTCTTTTTGGGCATGTGGCCTTGACGTGACTGGGCTTCCTTTCCCACGTGCTCCTGCCATGGTGTATGGGCCATCATTGAGCCAAAGCAGTCAGTCACTGGCCAAAAACTCCAAAATAAGCCTTTGTTTTCTGTCACTTGCTAAGCTCAGATATTTATAGATTCCCAGAGAGCTAATACAAAGAAGAAAATGAAGAAGCCTACACCAACACCAACAAGTGGGAGAGAGTGAGAAAGAAAAAAAGGGGCGAGGGGAGGAGTCACATAGTAAGTGCTTGCCTTCAAATAGCCCAGACATCAGATCTTGGTAGCAATTTAAATGCATTTACAGTAAAAGCAAATAAGCTGTTTTCTTTCCTTCTTTCTTTCTTTCTTTCTTTGGTTTTTTGTTTTGTTTTGTTTTGTTTTTGTTTTTGTTTTTTCATTAAGCCAGACCTTGCCTCATGCAGTTATTCTCAAACACCCAGATGTTCTTCTGTGCGCTGTGCTGGAGATCAGCATGGAAAGCAAGCACAGCCTGGGAGGAACTGCCTCTTCTGGGGGCTGGGCAGAGAGCTGTTTTGAAATGCCCCAAGTTTCCTGGAGCTCCCTAAATGAATTCTTACCAGCAGCCTCACTATGTGTTTCTTCTTCTCTGAAAACAATCAAAACAGAAAGGAGTTCAGGAGCACAACTGTGATTAAGGTTCCTAAGCACTTTGACAAGGGACAAGGTCAGAGACTCAGAGAAAGGGGAGCTGCTCCACTGGGGCTCAAGCCCATGGTCTCTGTGGTACAGACACTGCAGAAACTGTCACCGCTCACAGCAGAACACTGTACACCCTAAGGACCCAGCCATGGTGAGACCACCTGCTTCTGAACACCAAACAGGCTTCCCATTCTCCCAACACATAAGAATCAATTCATTAAGATATGGGCTGGGGGTGCAGATCACTGGGGCTCAGAGCTCTTACTTAGCATACACAAAGACTTGGGGTATTCTCTATCACCAAATAAATCCATGTAGTGTGGTATATGTCTATAATTCTAGCACTCAGGAAGGAGAGGTGGGAGGCTCAGATGTTCAAAGCCATCCTTCCCTATATAGCAAGTTCAAGACCAGCTGAGCCTGAGATAGATGATAGATAGATAGATAGATAGATAGATAGATAGATAGATAGATAGAGAGAGATAGATAGATAGATAGATAGATAGATAGATAGATAGATAGTAATTGTTAGATAAAGGAAAGGTCTGGAAACTACATCCATCAAAAGATGCACTTGGAGTCATTTGGAAGATGGCGATGCTGGTGGTGATAGTGGTTCTCTGTCTTCCTTCACCTAGTGCCCCAGGGATTCAGAACAGCAAACAGAAGGTGGCAGCCCCACAGAAAGAAAGGGAACTCCCTTCCCACTTGAGAGAACCAAGACAGGTTCTTTGAAAACCTCTGCTCGACGTGCATGTGCTATGGGTGAAACCTCCCACCAGGACAAACCTGATACACGTGAGTCAAAGGAAAAGGCAGCTCAGATTCGCACGGCTGCGAAAACCACCTGGCACACAGAGGCCAGAAGTATTGCACCAAGTATTGCTTCCCAGGCAGCAGGAGGTTTACTGAGAGGAGCTCCAACATCATGATGGTGAAGCTGCTCCCCCAAGGGACAGAATGAAAGTACCCTGACACTCCAGTGCTAGAGTGACTTTCTGTTACCTTGAAAGACCTCTCTCCTACAAAAAAAAAAGAGCCCCCTCCTGTCTCGTGGTAGAAGGGGGACAACACACAAATGTGCACACATCACATAAATACAAACACCCACAGACAACATATGAATACACCACACACACAAACACATGATACACACGACACACACACAACATATGCATATACCACCACACAAAATTACAGGGCACACAGCCTGCGCACACAACATATGCATATACCACAGACACACACACACACAGACCCTCTTTCATCTCTCCCTTCCCTCTCTCATTCCCTTGCTTCTCTTCTTTCCTTCCTCCAGAGAAAAGCTAAAAACTGACACTATTATACGGCTTATTCAGGACCTAAAACACTGTGAACCCAGAGCCAAGGTGGCTCCGTTTGGGCAGGAGGCAGGGGAGGGATTTAAATGATCTGAACAACTGTTTCAATTCATGACTATTAAATATTTAGGGAACATTCACTCTATGCCAATTTCTCTGCCCAGAGGGATGAGAAAGAAATACTAGATGAGACCAAGCAAAATCAGTCCTGCGCTGCCCTGCATCTCTTGGCAGCCTAGGATAAAAGTTTTAGTACCTATTTAGGATGCAAGACACATATAAGTCCACTTTCACACAGACAGAAACACACACTCACATACACACACATAACACACAGTACACGCCAACACAAGACCCTTTTAAGACTTCAATCTGGACAAATGTGTTGCTTACTTGTCTCATTGCTAGGAGAAAGTACTTGACAAAGCAACTTAAGGAAGGGAGGCTTTATTTGGTTCATGGTTCAATGACACAGCCCATCATGGTGGGAAGTCATAGCTGCAGGAGTGCAAAGCATCTTGTCTCATCACAGCCACAGTCAAGAAGCGGAGAGAGATGGACGCTGCTGCACAATGCACTTGCTGTTTTCTATTCAGACCAGGCCACCAGCCCATGGGATGTTCTGACCATAGTCAAGGTGGGTCTTCCTACCTCAGTAACTCAATCTAGAAGCCCAGGGGTTTTGTCTCTAAGGAGATTCCAGATGCCAAGTTGACAATGATCATTACATCAGTCATCGAACCCAAAGCTTCTCTTTATGGATGTGTCAAAAACCTTCAAGAAGATGGGATGACTTGGTAGAGTAGCCCAGCCCCAGTCTCATCTACTTTTAGACAGGCTTGAAGGTTTCTTGGTGCCCAGTGGCATGGCAGTGATTGGGAGAAGCCATCATCCTCTGGTTGTCAGAATGGTAAGTGACATGACTCAAAGCAAATTTCACTTTCGTTATCCTTTCTCAAGATTGCCACTGAAGATGTGACTGAAGCATCTGAGAACACTCAGCTACCCATGGTAGCTTGGATGAAATGTCAGGGTGTTAGCTGAGAGGGATGCCTTTCTAGGTGATGGTGGCAGGCAGGAGGTTAGCTCTCAGTAGGACTGACCACTGAGAGCTACCTAACTATTGCGTATTCTCTTATCTCCTTTTCCCTCCAAGTAGATGACAAACTCCAGGGTGATGGGTATCTGTTTACTTCACTCTCTCTCTGTAGAACAGCGCTGGCATTTAATGAACTCTTAACAAATGATGGAGCTCCTGGTGACCGAGTACCATCCAGTTGGTAGGAGTGGGAAATGGCACAGCCACTCTGGAAGGCTGTTGGACTATATGAACCATCTACCACTGCATCATGTATGTGCCATGTGACCCAGAAAACCCTCATTCGCCTGAGTGAATGGGGATGCTGTGCTTGCACAGTAGCATGTGTGCCTTCAGCAGTTTGATTGATAATTTCCTACGCTGGATGTAAGCAGTGTTCTCTCCAGAATCATGTTTGTCTACTATCAAAGGGAGGGTCTGTGGATGCAAACACTGGGGTCTCTATAACGGATACTTCTGGTTCTGTGCTTTCAATACACTCACTGGTTACTCTGGCTGTCCCTCCATGTGGTTGATATGAGTCCTTCCCTGAAAGACAGGCCCTTCTCTCCCATCTCTTGCTTTGCTGACAACAATGTTAAAGGCACCAGGACACAGGTGCCACCATCAAAACAAAGTTCATTTTCTACATCTCTTTAGTTTTCTCAGACAATTACTTAATCTTTGTCCCTATAGTCATAAAGCCACATATTCAAAAGGCTTTGTATGTATGCATGTTCATGTGGGGGTAGATGTGTGGGTACAGATGTGTTTGTGTGTATATGTGGAGGAGGAGGAGGATATTGATCCTCAAGACCTCTTCCGTCTTTTTGGGAGGCTGCGGCACAAAGTCCCTCCATGGCCTGGAACTCATCAAATAGACTAGGCTGGCTGGCTGGCAAACTCCAGCAACCCTCCCATCTCTTCCTCTGCAGCAGTAGCATTAAAAGTGCACACAACTATACCAAGCTTTATCTTCATGCTTGCACGGCAAACCTGTTACAGACTAAGCTATCTCCCCGGCTCCATTTACATAGCTTTAAATCTGATTGGCACACCGAATGCCTTTCCTGGTCCACTTTTCATCTATAGGTGTGGAAACAGGATGGAGTGCTTCTGTGAGACCATATTCTCAATGAGTGGCACTCTCGGCTAGTGTGCCATGGTCAGTCTTCTGGGAGTGTTTCCATTCTTCACATATGCGGTCACCTAGGTGCACATACATGAATCATGAAGTTCATCTGCTCTGCTTCTCCTGCCCAAAACTTTCCTTCTTCTTCTTCTTTTTTTGGTTAAGCTTCTCATGTCTTTTCAAATTTTTGCATTTATTTATTATATACACATATGTGTGTATGCATGTGTGTGTGTGTGTGTGTGTGTGTGTGTGTGTGTAGGTATGTAAGTACAAATATACATGGTATGCACAGAGGTCAGAAGACAAATTGAAAGAATCTACTTTCTTCTTCAACCATGTGGGTTCCAGGGATCAAACCCAAGTTAACAGGATTGGTGGCAAGCATTTTATCTTCTGAGCTCCCACTTTCTCTTCTTTTAAAAAAGATGATGTTTTAAATGTTACACTTATGGGTATCTAACATGCATGCTTGTGAACCACTTGTGTGCCTGGTGCTTGGAGCCTGGAGCCTGTGGAAGCCAAAAAAGGGCTTAGAATTCCCAGAAACCAGAGCTATAGATGGTCCTAAGCCACCACGTAGGTGCTGAGAATCAAGATCCTTCCCAAGAGAAGAGGGTATTTTGAGCCACCAGGCCAGCTCTCCATCCCACTAGATGTTCTCTTCTTAGTCTAATAAGACACAAACCTAATAGCTAGGAGATGCTAGAAGTGAAGCCAAAAGACTGGCTAGCATATGGCTTGCTCAACTATTACTTTTCTGAATTTTGGCATTAGAGTTTCTGTGCCTCTATAGCTTCAAGTTTAAGCAAAGTCTGTTCCACAACAAATGTGTTGCTCAGTTCTACCGTGTGATTTTTAAAGAGGGAAATGAGAGTAGCTGAGTAGCTGCAAAGTTATATTTGTACTTCAAATTAATTGGAACCCCAGGTAGCACACCCAAGTGGGGCCAGTGGTTCTGAGAAATAAAATTAAAGTACATCTGTCCTTTTCTCCCACATATTAATTACAATGTCTTCCCCACATTCCCACGTGTTCTAATAAAACAGACTCATTAGTGAGACAGAACCGCCCATGTCCCTTAGCAGTAAGGAGTAAAGGAAATGCGAACCCCCAAAGTGAAGAGCAATTCTCATCTTTATGAACATCTGACAGTTTGCTTTCAGTGGCAACTTGACTAGTTTAAGAAAAGTTTTAAGGCATTAGTGAGACACAGCTGAGGTCTATCTGTGAGGACATTTCCAGGCTGATTAACCAAAGGGAAAAGACACACACGGAATGAAGGCAGCAGCATCCCATGAGAGGCCTGGGTACCACCATTCAGCTCTGCTTCTGTACCATGGAATCAATGTTTCCTGCTACCTCACAGTCACTCTTGGAGCCATGAATGATGGAACAGTATCCCCTCAAACCTTGAACCAAAATAATCCCTTCCTCTCTTATGGATTTTTCTCGGGGATGGGGAGGGGGCGGGGGTTAGGGGGCCTTATAATTGTACTCAGATAAGAAGAAAGTCACTGAAACCATGCCAGACTCAGAAATAATTTTTTTATTTGAACTGACAAATTATAAAAGTAAATAAGAATTCAAGAACGTTCTTGAAGTAAGAAAAGCAGAAAGAAAGGCTGCCCGGAGGACTTTCACCCAGAACGAAAGGACACCTCTCAAGGCCACTTTTGCACACAGTCCTGACTCTTTGATGTTCCTAAGCACATGGGAGATCTCAGGATAAGACATCATCCAAGTTGAAATTCAGAGGGGAGCACTTTGCCTATTAGTTCAAATGAAATTAGCTTAAAGGATATGAAATTTTTATCAGATATGCAAAATTAATTGAAACTACATCTCTGCCTAGGAGATACGCACGTGGAAATAAAGATTTGCTACAATGTGACAATTAAAATCTCATTATGCATCTCCATCCCCAGTGATCCAGGGGAGACTTGAGGTGGGCTGGGGTGCGGGAGGAGAGCTGAGCCTCTTTGCTTGGCAGCAGATGTGGAAGCACCATTGTTGCCAGGTAACTGTGTAGTAACCAGGAGGCAGGGGGCACAGTGAGCGACACTTGCTAGAAAGTCCACCTCCATGCTGCTACTGACAGTCTCCATGCCTGCATAGAGACCTACTAACTATAGTCACTGGAATAGTGCAAAACTCTCGGGCACTGTGCCTTTGGCTGACTTAGTGGGTTCTAAACAAGCTCACTTGCTCAATAGGGCCCAGACATTGCAGGACCTCTGATCATGAGCCTTCTAGAAGAAAGTCAAAACAAGAACTCACCAGGTTCCCTGCCAGCCCTTTTCTGCTTGATTCTGTCTTTCTGCATGAGCCTGACCTTCTTCCCCAAAGGTCATTACAAGATCTCTCCCACATGCTCTTCTACAAGGCAGCTTCATCACACCTCAGCTGAAGGTGCGGTCTGTGTGGTCAGTCTTGGGGCCACTGGTAGCAATGGTGATGTTGGCATCTCCTGGCCAGATTGTAAAGGCAACATTAAGACACTAGCAGTAGAGAAGCCCTGAGAACTGAACAAAGTCTCTTAAGTCTGACTCCCCTGAATTCACCATACAGCAAAGAGGCCATGTTCCAGTCACTCACCACCACATGCTCCAGACATGTCACTGAAGGTCCCTCCATATAACTGTAGCCCTCAGATCAGCTTGCAGCCTCTATTAGTCCTAGATAAGATCCCAAATACCTCACAACAGGGGCAAGACTTTCCCACTGAGCCATTCCCTGATTCCTGGATACCGTTAGAAAGTGAATCGCTTGTTTGTTTGTTTGTTTGTTTGTTTGTTTTTTAAGCCATTATGTGTTGGAATATTTTTTATGCAGCAATAGTAACTGAAATAAAATTTCTGGCCATCAGGGGAGTCCAGTAGATCCCTAAAACATTAAAGGTTATTGGTTTTGCTCTTGGTTGCCTCCTGGAGGTTGAAGGTAAGTCCTTATTAATGAAGACAGTGTGCACTTCACACAGTACTAGGAGGTTCAGAGATGGATATGGCGAGAATGTCTCCTCTTAAGGTCCATATCTCATGGTACAAGAAGGTGCCATGCAAGCTTTCAAGGAAGGAAGCAGCTACTAGTCCTGCCCAACTATAAGCATATGAATTATAACAATGACAAGTATTGTAAGATAACTGTGCAAATCAAAGGCACAGTGATTGAAGAGTGCAGTAGTGAAACTCATATCTTGGTGCTAACCAGCATCTCTCTGCTTGGACTTAAGACCTGCTCAATAAGAGGGAAGCGATCAGAAACTAATACAGGGGGCGAATGAGGTCATGAACCTTTAAGAAACCAATATAATTCCTAGCACATTCTAATTATTTATCCTTATATCCACAGCTGAGTATAGCTCTCGTGCTCAACAAAGAAACTTCACTGTGCAGTAGACAGAGGCCAATGCTGAAAACCACAGTTGGTCAAAATGCAGAGACCACATGATCATGTGGTGCCCAGACCCAGCTGATCCTTCTACAACACTAACGCAACCAATGCACTGTGAGCTCGGGGACCATCACTGAAGAGCGGATGGAAAGGTTATAAGGGCCAGAGGAACATGACATCCACTGTGGAGATTCATCTCTTAGCAATGCCAGGAAAGCTATGTCCATGAATCTCAACAGCTGCCTAAACCAGACCCAAACAAGGACAACACAAACAGACATATTGACACGGAGGGGGAAATCTCATGGGACCCAAACCCTAGATAAGGAACTACAGGAAATTAAGGAATTCTGAGAGTGGGAGAAAATTGTCTTCCCCAGGGAAGGGGCCTCTAACTGGTCACCCAATATCAAGTGGTCAGCTCCAAATAATGTACATATAAGGAACATTATATTATTGACTGAACAGATTATATTGATATTTCTAGGAATATACACATATATTAACAATAATTAAAGGAAAAGAAGCCATGAGTTTGAGAAAGATCAAGGGTATGTGGGGGACAGGTTGGAGGGAGAGAAGGGAAAAGGGGGAGCTGATGTAATTATATTTTAATTTCTGAAATTGAAAACATTAAAAAAAATTCCTGGCTATGTTGCCTGTCAGTGAGAGCTTGTACTTCTGTAGAGGGGGAAGGAGGACAAGAGGAAGAGAATCACCCTGCTACCAGAAGGGGCTGGACCAGTGAGTCTCCAGAGATCTTTAAGCCAAGAAGGATAGTCATTTCCTCGTGTGTGTGTGTGTGTGTGTGTGTGTGTGTGTGTGTGTGTGAGAGAGAGAGAGAGAGAGAGAGAGAGAGAGAGAGAGAGAGAGAGAGAGAGAGAGAGAGAATATGTAAAGTTCAGGGGTCAACTCAGCTGTTGCTCCTCAACTGTCATCTACTCTCTCGGTGGCCTGGAACTTGCCAACTATGCTAGGCTGCCTGGGGAGCAAGTCTTAGAGATTTGCCTGTCTCTACTATTTACAGCACTGGGATTTTAAGTGCACGTTACCAGGCCTGGTGTTTTACATGGGTCCTGGGGGTTGAACTCAGGTCCTCAGTCTCTACTAACTGAGCTATCACGCCTGCTCCCTTTGCCTGCATCTATGAGCACGAACGCTATCTCCAGTTATAGCTGCCCACACTTCTTCCTTCTCCCTCACTCTCAGTTAGCGCTGAGGCCTGCAATACGATGCTATTAGACATGGTAGCTATACTCAAATTCAAGCCCCAGGTAAATATCCCGAGTATGTTACCACAAAATGCTCAACTTTAGGAAAGATCTTTGAGTTTCCTTCTCTTGGCATTCATGGTAATCTATTCATTATTTCTCATCACTATGGAAGTTTGGAAGTCTGACCAGTAAAAAAGAACATTTTAACATTTGTTCAACTCAAAAATAAGCAAAAGACAAAGATGATCTGTTTTGTGTGTTTTTACTATAAATTCAAAACCAAATGATGTTAAAAAATGGGACTTTTCTGAAGGATCTCAGCTCCAGTGCTGAGGCCAGCTTGGAGAAGAAGACACTTGGGCTAGCAAGGTGGCTCCACAGGTGATAGCACTGTTGCCAAGCCTGGTGCCCTGAGTTCAATTTCCAGGACCCATAAGTGGGAGGAGAGAACTGACTCCTACAAATTGTCCTCTGACTTCTGCGCCCTCTGCCAAGCTGTATGCATGTGTGCACATGTACGAACGCATGCAAAATGAATAAATAGAAATGTAATAAATAAGAGCACTTCAAAATATTTATATATTATTCAGTTTACTCTCAATTGAGGGTATACCATAGTGCTTTTTGTGAATTAGAATTGCTTTGGGCCATGGCTCAGTGGGAAAAGCACTTTCCTTTTTTTGTTTTGTTTTGTTTTGTTTTGTTTTGTTTTTTCAAGACAGGGTTTCTCTGCATAGCCTTGGCTGTCCTGGACTCACTTTGTAGACCAGGTTAGCCTTGAACTCACAGTGATATACCTGCCTCTGCCTCCCAACTAATGGGATTAAAGGCATGTGCCACCACACCTGACAGGGAAAAGCACTTTCTATACAAGCATGAAGATAGAAGTTCAGATCGCAGAATCTACATACAAATCCAGATGGATATGGCAACCCACTAGTAATCCCAAAACCTATGACTTTGTGCATGCCCCGCAAACACTGTCACCTAAGTCATACCCCAAGCCCCAAACAAAAACTTTTAAATACCATCCTTGCTGCAAGAGTTTCAAGACAGTATTTTGACTTGGGGACGATGCCTTCAGTCTATAAATGGCGCCAATCGGAAATGCACCACTTCCCTTAATATAGTTGAAGAGTTGTCCAAACTTTAAAACCCCAGTTTTCATTGCATCCCATTCATAGTGCGCTGACTGGACATTGACTTGAGGATAAAAGTCTAAAGAATCTAACCACCCTCTCTTTCCTGGAGACTACGGAAGTATGGTAGAAAGGTATTTGAAGCCAAGCAGAGGCTGGAATACCTCGAGCAGCCCATATAGTGGGCTGAAACTACAATTTCAGTGGGAGCCATATTCATTCCAAGACCCAACACCCTGCTCACCACACCATAAATGTCCAAATAAATCCCTCAAGATTAATATCTTCAGTTATGAGCTTGAAGGCTCTCACCTTGTGGTTTAAATGACTCTGTGACGCTAGCCAAGCCAACTCTCAGAGCTAGCAGTTTTGCTATGGTAACTATCTCACTGGTCTCTGTCCTGGAAGGCAGATGTTGAAATTGCTAAAGTGTTTAATGAAGCACTTGGCAGGATTTTTTTTTAATCACATTAAAATTTTTTTGTTGGATGTGTGTATACCAGGACACACTTGGGAACAGAGTACTAATTGCACGAGTTGGTTCTTTCCTTCCATCTCATAGAACTAAGGGATTGAAGTCCAGGATTCGAACACTTGGCTGCAGGTGCCTTTCCATTCTGAGTCATTTGCTGCAGCACCAAGATCTCTAAGGAGATCCCTCAGTTGGTTAGAATCCCATCACGCCACCAAACACAATGGACAGTACCCCCAAGCTCCCAAGGAACAGTGCTGGGAGCCCAGCAGCAAGGAACCTTGGATTAACCAGGCCATTCAAAACTCAGAACTTCCAGTCACTGGATGGTTTTGCCTCAGACTCACTGGATCATGAAGGCACAGGCTGTACTCTGGCAGACAGCTGCAGTGTCACCAGCCTACTGCTATGATCTACAAATATTGACTACTATGAATGTTTTAAGTGAACAGTTTTGTATTTTTGTTGCTCTCCTCAACTCTTTTATTAAGCATTGGGAGAGCAGCTATTTTACTGCCTTTCTTCGAGGTGCGCCAAATGCTCCAACATCAGCATTATTAACATATGCATTAGCTGGGCCCGATTGCTCTCACAGTGGCAGCTCCCACTTGCCCACTGGCTCCAGCAGCTGTGAATCAGAAAACACTAATGGGCGTGTTAATGAACTTTCTGCAGTGGAAGTGGCTGCTCCGAGAGGGAGCATTTTAAAAGCCCATTGCGGAGAAGGATTGCTCCCTCTTCAGTCCCCTGGCCCATCCAAAGTAAATGCGAAGGCAATCAAATCCCAAGCTAAGAGCCCCCACCTTGTGGGTGTGGAGTGCAGAGACTCAGCAAGATGATTAAGTCTTGAAATGCTTTTCCAAATTGCAGGAGGCAGGAGGAAGCCGCTTAGAAGGCACTAGAGACAAGGAAGTGGCTCAGCTGGTAGACCACCAGCCCAGCATGCCTGAAGGCCTGGGTCCCTCTCCAACACCGCATAAGCCAAGCATGGTGGTGTGTCCCTGTAATCCAGCACTCAGAAGGTAGAGACTGGAGGATTAGAAGTTGAAGATTATTCCTGGCCAGATTTCATGTTCTAGATCACCTTATGCTATGTCTCAAATACAGGAGAGGAAGAAAACAAAAAGCCAAAATTAAGCACTGAAACAATAAGTGTCCTTTCCCCAGGTGAGCAGTTGGGTGTGTGCCAGGCTCCAGCAGACCCTGTGCCCTGGGCTGTCTAGATCCACATAGTATATTGTTGAACCTGTATGGTTGTTGCCTCAGTCCACGGAACATGTAAGAGTCCAGAACTGTGGTTACACTGTGCATTAGGAGTCGTTTTATTGCTATGTTCCTTTAGCAGAACAATAATATTTTGTTTTCTTCTAGGTCCCTGGCCTATCTAGTCTCAGGTTCTTGGCCAGCTGAGCAGTGTTTCGGATGGGTACCAGCTCGTGGAGTGGGCCTTAAATCCAATCAGATTTGGTTGGCTACTCCCACAAGCTTTGTGCCACTATTACACTAACCTTTCTCTTGGGGAGGTTACCCTTGTATATTAAACGTTTTGTGGCTGGGTTGTTGCTTGCCTTCCTCCTTTGGTATCATGAAGACTCTCTCTCACTACTATAAACACTGGTTGCTAGGGGTGAAGGCTTGATGTAGACACCAGCTCAACTTCTCTGTGTTCAATGACTTGTATAGGTCTTGGCCTCAGCAAAGGGGCCTTACTGTGAGTTTGTGGAGAGCAACCAACAGCCTTGGTAATAGCCTGGGTTGTTTGGGGGTTGCCAAGGGGCTCCTTTGGCCAACAACTTAAGTAGGTATAAAGCATTCCTGGTAAAGTGTCTTATAGATTGCTTTTTCTTTTAAACATGCCCAATTGGGGTGGGTGTCGGGGGGCGAACCAGGCTACAGATATTTGATGTATATGTTTTGGGAGGCTCTCATGTAGAAAGGAGTACTTGTCAGTAGCAAAGTTGAACAACTTCAAAGACATTTTAACCCTAGCTAAGTCTATTTCACAGCATTACTCAGTAAGAAAACACATGTATGCCTGAAATACACTTCAGGGAACAGTATTCACTACTCGTGCAGGGCTCCGACTCAGTTTTATCTCTTGCAAGGCTTGTAAACCAGTAAATTGATTTTTGCAACTCACAAAAGCCAGCTGAAGCTCACAGCTGGAAAAGTTCTGGGCCTGTAAGGTCAGAGAAAGATGCAGCAAGGAAAATCAGATTGGTCCACGGACCTTGTGTAGCAAGGAAGAGCAAGCAGGCCATGTCCTGCTCCCTGGGGAAGAGTCCCAGTCTACCCGAGCACTAGTCCTCGGAGATGCTCAAGTCAACTTGGCTTCCACACACATAGCAATCCCATAAGCTCTGTGAGGGAAAGCTGGCCAAGCCCTTCCACTTGGGTCTCTGTCATTCCTTTCCCACTGTTCCTTAGGAAACACAGTCAGCAATATTCACCTGGCCTCCCATGGGTGATGGCTTCCTGTAGACTTGAAATAAAACCTGCCTAAAGGCTGGGGATATGGACCAGTCGGTGAAGCAGTTGCTGCCTCCAGTTTCATCCCTAGAATCCAAATGGAAAAGCCAGGCATGGGTCTAGGGAGATGGCTGTGTGGTTAAGGTGCTTGCATACAAGTGTGAATTGAGACTGGAGTTAAGATTCCAGAAACCCACATATTTGCCACATCCACATTCCATCCACAGAAGGGCAAGACATGGCATCCCTGGAGCAGGTTGGCTAGTAAGACTAGCCAGGTTGATGCACTCTGAGTTTGGTTGAGAGGCCCTGCGCCAATAAACTAAGGTGGAAGAGTGATTGAGGATGGTTCCCAACATTAGTTTTCGGCCTCCACATGTACGCACAGGTATGCACATGTATGCACAGGTATACACATGTATGCACATGTATGCACAGGTATGCACATGTATGCACAGGTATGCACATGTATGCACATGTATGCACAGGTATGCACATGTATGCACAGGTATGCACATGTATGCACAGGTATGCACAGGTATGCACAGGTATGCACAGGTATGCACATGTATGCACAGGTATGCACAGGTATGCACAGGTATACACATGTATGCACAGGTATGCACAGGTATGCACAGGTATGCACACACACAAACACAGCATACAAACCGGCATAACCTCTTCTTTACACATGTACATGTACATGTAGTAAAAAGAATAAACGCTGCCTAAAAGCAAGGCACAGATTTGTTACATTATACAAGGTCTTTCCTCGCATCATCATGAATGAAGACAATAGCCCACCAGGACTTTAGAAACTACAGTCTCTTTCTTAGGCAAGGGCACAGCTCTATTAATAGTCTCTTACCTGTGCCCCAGCCCGCCTCACAGCAGTCCTTGGCAATCAGGCACAATGCAGAAAGCCAAGCCAGCCCTCTCCTCCCCACTGTCACCTGTAGCTTTGACTTACAACCAAGACATGGCCACCTGCAGATGGTATATGAGAGGCCCAGAGGACAGTTAGCCGGCTGGGCTGGCCACATCCCCAGCACACCTGTCACTTAATCACCCAGCTCGGATGACTGCCAGGTGAGTGCCTCGGCAGCAGTGAAAGCCAGGAAACAGTTTGTCTCCCAACCACTCAGCCATCTGCCTTAACTAGTTTGAATCATTTTGTTTTGGTTTCAGAACAGATGCGGTAAATCATGCCAGTCATTTAAAAACCGGTCAGCTGCAGTTCTTACCACACAATCTTACTGAGATAAAAGGCCACAGAATGGAGCTCTTTAGAAGAAGGGTCCTAAGAACGCCACACACTACCAGTCCTCCCACCTCCCTTTTCCTGCCCTGCCAACCAAATCTGATTGGATTTAAGGCCCACTCCATGAGCTGGTACCCATCCGAAACACTGCTCAGCTGGCCAAGAACCTGAGACTAGATAGGCCAGGGACCTAGAAGAAAACAAAATACTATTGTTCTGCTAAAGGAACATAGCAATAAAACGACTCCTAATGCACAGTGTAACCACAGTTCTGGACTCTTACATGTTCCGTGGACTCAGGTGTCAAGCAGCAATGAAAATACTTTTATAGTTGGGGCCACCACAACGTAAGGAAGTATATTACAGGGTCATAGAACTGGGAAGGTTGAGAATCCCTGCATTAACCTAAGATGGATGAAGCTGATGTTTCCGAAGCAGACAGAAACTTTACCTATGTTTTAACAGCAACCTCCCCCTCCACTTCATACTCCTCCAGTCTCTTCAAAGGGAACTCAGGCATGCCAGTCCCCCTTTAGAATGTTGGGATAGAAACCCTTACAATCAATTAGGGAATAAAGTACACTGTATGCTGAAGAACGCTTTATGTGAGAGTAAATCAAGGGAAAAGAACTAATTTCTCAGCAAGTTTCAAAAATAAATTAAAACTTGATTTTTAGTTAACTAAGTCTGGCAAACTCCTCTTAATGTGGTGAAAATATCTGCCTAAGACCTGTAGCTAATATAAAAATATGACAAGCAAAGCCTAAGTAGACCTGAAAGAAAAATAGAAAAATCTACACTTCTCTCTTAATGATTAATAGGACAATTAGTCAGAAACCCAGCCAGGATATAAAATAATGGCACAACACCACCAACCAGCAGGGCCTAATAGAAATTTATAGAACATTGTAGCCTGAAACAACAATATATACATTTTTCAACTTTTAAAAATGCATATGCCAGAACTGTCAATATCATCACCAAAACACAAAGCCTGACAAATATGAAAGGATTGAAATTATATAAAACGATTCTCTGAGGTCCACAGAATCGATAAGCGGAAGAAAATAGGAAACTCTCCACATGCGTGGAAACTTCACCGCATGCTTCCAGGTAGGCTACAGATCAAAGAGGGGGGTCTCTGGGGGGAGCTTTTAGCGTGTTGTGATTGAACTGAATGAAAATGAAATTCAACATATCAGTACCGAAAAGGAAAGTGAACAGCCTCACTAGAAGACACTGATTTTAAAAACAGAAAGGAGAAAGAAAGAAAGAAAGAAAGAAAGAAAGAAAGAAAGAAAGAAAGAAAGAAAGAAAGGAAGGAAGAAATAAAGGAAAGAAAATAAAAGAAATGCCTGCTGATCTAATAGAATTAGGACTGGGGAGCTAGATGGTTTAGTGGGTGAACCCTAACCCTGAGTATGAGAGCCCAAGTTCAGGTTTCTAGAATCTGCATTAAACAGTACACCATGCATGCAGGACACATCTGTAGTTCCCGGCACTCCTATGACGAGAGATGGTAACAATAGAGTCCCTTGAGGCTTTTGGATCAGCTGGTCTCCTACACACAGAGGCAAAGAACAAGAGACCATGCCCCCAGACGCGACATGGCACCTAAAGTTGTCCTCTAACCTCTACGCGCGTGATGAGTGTGTACATCCACACACAGCCATTCACACGTACGTGCACACACAAAGACATGTTTAAAGAGCCTAATACAAATAAAAAGCACAGGAGGCCAGCAGTGGCTCAGACAGCAAGGACATCTGTCAAGCCTGACCGCCTAAGCTTAACTCCTGGGCCCCACATGGTGGAAAGAGGGAACTGACTGCTGCGAGCCATCCTCTGATTTCTGCACGTGTGCCAAGGCACACCAGCACCCACACCTGAGCACACAAATACATAAATATCTACCTGAAGTTTAAAAAATAAAATTAAAACCAACCAGAATGGGGGTGGGGGTGGGGGGAGGCAATAGGAAATAAAATGATGAAGATGAAAACAGGAAAAGGAAGGGATAAAATAAGTGAAACGAAGCTGTCTCTTCACAAGAGTAATGGACCTGACGAAGGGATAAGCAAAAATAGCAAAAGGTAAAAAAGAAAAGACACAAACTACCAATATAGGAAATAAAACCCGAGATGTTAAGATATGGAAAAGTTCAAAGGACTTCACTGAAACAGACATTTTCTCAAGAAACAAAACCACAGCAGAGGAAATAGACAAGTTAAGTAGCCCTGGAATATTATATAATTTGACACCCTTGCCCCTCCCTGAAATGAAAAAAATCTAAAATTTTAATTGATAATTCTATGCAGTCTCTGACAAATGCAATTTAATCAATAAAAAGATTCCTTCCTGATCACCTGACGTCCTGGTGAGGACATCAAGGCAGCAGGGGCTTGAAGCCATTGGTCACACTGAGGAACAGAGAGGGGTGGATGCAAGCTGTTGCCCAGCTCCCTTGGTCCAATTAAAGAGTCCAGGATCGCAGCCAGGGAGAGGGCACCATCCACAGTCAGTGGGTCTCCCCACGTCAGCTAATATAATGAAAATAACTTCCCACAGTCATGCCTGGAGGCCTATCTCCCAGGCGGTTCTGGATGTTTTCAAGTTGACAATTAACACTAATCACCATAGAAATCTACACTTAAACTCACTCAATAAACTGGCAACAAGTACTCTTGGGAGGACAGCTTATGAGCAGGAGGCAAGACCACAAACAATTCATTCTACCTCTTTCCTGCCTGTTGGATCTTGGACAGTGTAAACATGTGGCTCTGTCAAATATAAGTTACTGCTTACCACACTATAGCATTAGGAAAGTAGAAAGTCACATATTTTTACAAAGCAAATGTTTTAGTTTGGAGCTCTCTCTCTGTCTCTCTGTCTCTCTGTCTCTGTCTCTCTCTGTCTCTCTCTGTCTCTGTCTGTCTGTCTGTCTGTCTCTCTCTCTCTCTCTTTCTCTCTCCCCCCCCCCCTCTCCTTAGACAAGGTCACACTGTACCTCCCTGGCCATCCTATAACTCCTGTGTAGACCAAGCTGGCCTTGAACACACAGAAATCTGTTTGCATCTGCCTCCTGGGTGCTGAGAATAAAGGGGTGTGCCAACAGACCCACTCCTACACACACACACACACACACACACACACACACTGTGATGTTATTAATAAATCTAATAAGTTATTTTAATATCTTTTTAAGAGTTAGTTTACTTTAAATTCTGTGTGTGTGCTTATGGGTGCGGGTGCTTGTGGGGCCCAGAAGATGGCACTGGATGCCCTGGAGCTGGAGTTGCAGGCAGTTGTGAACTGCCCAGGGTGGATGTTGGGAACCAAACTCTTGAGATTTCTGCAACAGCAGTATAAGCTCTTGAGTGGTAAGCCATCGTTCCAAACTCCATAATATCTTAAGTATAATCTAGTGCCTATAATGCATTTAGAAATATATGCCAAGAGCAACAAGGCAATTCTTATAAGCTGGCCTACAGTAACTTGTGAATACACAAAATTGCTTTTATCATAATTAATAATCAAAGATATGTAAATTAAAAAGAGGACATTTCACCTATAAAATTGGCAACAGATTTTAAAGTTCAGGGTTGATAAGAATTAGTAACAGCACACTATGCTTCCTCAGGAATATGGGTAGAAACAGTAGCAGTCACAGTGACCAAAAGGAGAAAAACACTTAGATGTCACCTGGTATATCCTTCCTTGCCTGTGGTGGTTTTGAAAAACAGTGTGTTTTACAATGTTCACAATGTGACAAAGATGTTAGCACACAAAACTGAAAATATAACATGGTGGTTGGAATCGTGTGATTCAGGTGAGGGAGACAGTCCAAGCAGTAGACACCACACAGGCACAATGACCTGAGTTCCTTCCTAGAACTCATGTCAAAGTCCAGATGTGGTGTTTGCAAGCTTATAATCCCAGTGCTGGGGAGGTGCAGACAGGCAGTCTCCTGGGGCTTGCCGGTCAGCCAGTCTAGCCTACTTGGTGAATTCAGGCCAATGACAGACCTTGTCTAAAAAAACGAAAAGGTGGGTGGCACCTCATGAATGACCCAATTTGACCTCTGGCCTCCACACATATACACATATGTCCATATACAAGTAAACACAAGTGCATGTATGCTCTCACCCACGAATACACATATACAAAAATGAATTGTCTAATTGAATTTCTTTGAGATGGTCTCTCCCTGAACCTGGAGCTCACTAGCTAGCTATCAATAGCCCCGGGGACCTCCTGTCTGGGCCTCCCCAGCACTGAGATTACAAATGTTATCATGCCTGGCTTTTTTTTTTTTTTTTACATGGGTTTTTGGGATCAAACTCAGGTCTTCATGCTTGCTTTATAAATCTCCCCACCTCTTCAGTTTGGAATCTTTGATTGTGAAATTCTTGATTGAAAGCAGGAAATATTTGACAGTTTTCTGAAATCCATTGATTCACTGAGTTTTGTCTGGGCCCCAGCGATGTCAGAGAGGAGTCCAAGTGGCTTTCTCATGCTGCTCAGTTTTTCTCTGCCTGTGAACATCTCCTCTCTAAATGTAGCTCTTTTCTTTCCATTACCCCTCTCTGTGGCAGCTGAGATTCGCATTCAATTACTCTCAGAGGCTCCTCTAACCAAGTTCAGATTCCTGGATATGGACTTGTCTCCTTGCCCATTGAGCTTGTCAATCAATCCATCAGATGGGAGGGACCCAGGAGGATAGATCTTCAAGTTAAAGAAAGAGCAAAACACAATTTGCCATGCAGTGCTCTCACTTGGCTCGCACATCGGCACCAGTGGAAGTGGCAAGTGAGCCTGTTACATTGCTGTCACTCAGACAGCCAGGGGCCTTGTCTCACCAGCCTTGCTGAAAGGGTGGCATCTGGCCTGTGTCAGCGTTCTGCTTGGAAATGTTTGACCCTTCCTCCTTCACTCTCCTCCTTGGCATCACGCGGAGCCCTTCCAGATTGCTTTTCGTCACTGGGAATCCAAGGTGTCACTCAACAAAATGAGAAGCAAGCAGGGAACAAGGTGATGACTAAAGCACAAAAGCACCAGTGCTTTCATGCTGGTAACTGTACTGGGCTCAGTAACTGCCACCCAGGAGGAAGACCCAAAGAAGGAGGCTGCATGCATTACATTTCTAGCTGCTCTGACTAAATACCCCACAAAATGCAACTTAAGGGGAAAGGGATTATTTTGGCTCACAGTTTAAAGACTCCCAGTCCATCACAGTGGGGCAGGCATAGTAGAGGAACAAGAAGCTACTGTCATGTTCACCCAGCCAGGAAACAGAGAGAGATGCTGCTGCACTCAGATGATCTGCTTGCTTTTTTTTTTTTTTTTTTTTTTTTCCAGTCCAGGACCCCCCCCCCCCCAGCCCAGGGAATTGTGGGAAAACTGAGTTTTTTCCCATCTCATTTTATCTAATGTAGAAACTTCCTCACAGACACATCCAGAGATTTCTCTCTTTAGTGATTCTAGATCCTGTATTAACCACCATGACCCCCAAACCACAGACTAATTCCAGGGTCTGTGCCCCTCACACCTTAGATGTTTTTTGGCTTCTCCATCCCTGCAGTCATGGAAACTTAGCCTGCTGTAGACACAGCTGGGCTCCTTCATCATCTCTCAGACCTTGCAGGAACCATGAGTACTTGGCATCTGCTGTGATGCAGCACAGAGATTTACCCATGTGCATACTGCATTCTTTTTGCGGGGTTACTATGACCTCCTTCAAGGGACCAGAACTGGCTTAAGGACCAGATCTGGCTCCAACTACTGAGCCTCCTTGCAGTGCTGAACAGAGTCCCACCCCACATCCTACACCCTGCGCCTCCAGAAATCTCTGCATCCCCTTTGAAGACCCCACTCCTGCCTTTCAGCCTGCGTTGACAAGGATAAGGGAACTTCAGTTAAGACACCCAACTGTTTGATGCTAATTGCCCATTCAGTCCAGTGTAGAGCTTGTTTTAATAGTGTATTTCTTTCCCACGTAAAGCTCTTCACTCCAAGACCTTGAAAGGTTTTATCATCACCTGGTTTACATATTGCAGAAGAGGATCTCAGTTTCAAAGTGATCAGCTTTCACAGCAGGGATACTGATTTAGCCACCCCAAGACTCTCCTTTGAACAGAGATTCAAAAGTAGCCCCTCTCCTTAGAGGGAGGGCTAGACCCACACTGTCCACCAGACATTGATTTTAAAAAGTAGCTCAGATTTGAATACTATGCCTTGGTTTAATCACTTCTTATGTTATTGTGTTTGTGTACAAAAAGATATTTGTCCGCATGTGCATGTTCTACCTCAATTTTTGAGATCGGATCTCTCATTGAACCTAGAATTCATTGACTGAGGTAGACTGGCCAGCTAGCAAGCCTCCTCCTGTCTCTACCTTCCTAGTGTTGGCATTATAGGAGTATACTACCACACAGCTTTAGAAATATTTTTATTATTGTTTATTTATTTGGCAAGGAGAATGGTCCATACATGCCATGGCACCCATGTAGAGGTCAGAAGACAACTTACAGTGTAGTCAGTTCTCTTGTTCTACCATGTGGGTCTGAGAAATCAAATTCAGGTAATCAGGCTAGAGGCATTTTATTGGCTGGGGGATTGAACTCAGCTCCTCTCACTTACACAGCAACCAGTTCACCTGCTGAGCTACCTTGCTATCATTGAACTGCTCCTCAATTAGGAAGTAACCTAGGGATGCAGCAAGTAGAATCAGGGTAAGTGTGGAAGCAGGAAGTTAAAGTACGTAATCAACATAATGACAGTTGAAGACGACCCATTCATTCTACTAATGTTCAGCTAAGCTTCAACTCAGGAAGCTCACAAGTACCAGACAGAGCATCCCAAAGGAGCAGAATGAAAGCAGAAGAGGAGCTGACACCAGCATCCTTCCCTTCCCACTTCCTGACTGCAGAGGCCGTGTGACCGGTTGCCTCATGCTCCTGCCATGAAACTCCTTCTGTGCTGGACTGTGAGCCCAAATAAGCCTTTCCTTCTTTTGCCTTCTTTGGTATTTGTATGCATTTTGTCATAGCAATGGGTAGCCAATTCACTATTTTCTATGTGCTTGCTCTCCCTGTCCTGTATGCAATCAGCCAAAGGTAAAATAACTGGAAAGGAGGAGGTAAGGGGTGGCTGATTTTCACGATGTGGATGATCATAGGATGCAGATTACAGAGCATACACGATGCTCTGTGTTCATTAGGGGCACAGTCTGAACTACAGTACCCATGCTAACAAGCCAGGGATCCATATAAATGCATGCATGTTACTCCAGCTCCAATGTGAGAGGAGGCAAGATCATTGGACAATTCCTGGCTTCCAGCTCAAGTGAGAAAATGTGAGCCCCTCGTTCAGGGAGAGACTCCGCCTCAAAGGAATAGGTGGAGGATGACAGAGAACATCCATCAGCCTCTTCTGGTCTGCACACACACACACATAGGTGTGCCTACACATCCTCTCTCCACACATGTGCATATATACTTACACAGACATATATACATAGGCACATAAACATAAATAAAAATAAATCTTAAAAGAAAAAGTATAAAGACCCTAGTATGTATTTATATGTGTGTGTGTGTGTGTGTGTGTGTGTGTGTGTGTGTGTGTGTGTTATGCTCTGAAACTACCATGAGAGAAGCCTGTGTCCTTTAGTAAGTACATCCACGAACAGCAGAAAGACAGATGCAGAGCCTCCATAACACTGAATCTTTCTTCAAGAACTCTAACACCATGAACTGAAAGAAGAGACTTCCCTTAAATGTGAAAATATTTCCTAGATCCTCCATGCCCTAAATCAGCCATTGGTAAAGAAAACTGAAACCATAAGATTTTTCTAGACCTCTGATCCTAGGAATCACCCAGAGTGTTTTATACCTACTTAGACACAGGGCTATCAGACTCTGGAGCTCAGGCTAAAATGGAGACCAAACCCAGGGCTTTGTACAAGCTAGACCAGTGCCTGACTAGGCAAGCCCTAACCCCAAGGGTCTGTATTTGAAAACAACTCCAGGGCATGGCCAGAGTTGAAGCCCACTGTTTGAACTAAGCAAGTGTCAGTGCCTGCCCCTGGGTCAGATTCCTGGAAAGCTCCAGGTACCGGCAGCCAACAAGAAGGGATGTGAAGATGGGTGTTGGAGGGTTAAAGAGTAGTCTTCTTACAAATGGTCCCACTCACAGAAAACTGTGGAGGTGAGCCAGGCGTGGTGGCGCACGCCTTTAATCCCAGCACTCGGGAGGCAGAGGCAGGCGGATCGCTGTGAGTTCGAGGCCAGCCTGGTCTACAAAGCGAGTCCATGACAGCCAAGGCTACACAGAGAAACCCTGTCTTGAAAAACCAAAAAAAAAAAAGGAAAAGAAAAAAGAAAAGAAAGAAAAACTGTGGAGGTGCAGGACACAGCACCATGGGAGAATGTTCTGGAAGGAAAAGGTATTGAGCAAAAAATGGAGAATGTGAGCAAGAAACCAGAGCCTCTGTCCCAAGAGACTCAGCAACTGACATATCACAAGGCACCCTGCATGCCCGCATTCTTCCCAGGCTCATCCACACCACAGCTCTGCTTACTCACACCCAGACAGCATCATGGGAAGGCTGCCTAGACCACACAGCGGCCTCAGGAGGACATTCCTAGAGAGATGGAAGGCATCAAACATAAACGCTCCCAGTTCTGAGATGCATTTCTGTGGTCTGATCCAGTTTTTGGTCTCCTAGGAAACATCCCATCACACATTCTCCTGTAGCATCTCAGCCGGAGTGGTACCCAATGAGGTCATGGTGGGATGCTTGATAAAGCTCTACAGGACAGACATCTTGTGTCTCCTCACACTTGTTTGCAACTCACTGGCAAGTGCTGATCCTCCTGCCTCCACTCCTCTAGTGCTGCAGGGACTGCCAGGATACTGTGCCTCCAAGCTGGTTTAGGAGGTGCTGAGGATACAGCCAAGGGCATCAGACCAGAGCGTAAACTTGTTCCTGGTGGACTGAGAGGGTTTCTCATCTGCTTATGATTATGTAGTATGTATTATGGGGGTGTAAAGGCCAGAGGATACTATTGATTGCTCTGTTCCCTCTCTCTGCCTTATTCCCTGAGAAAAGTTCTCTCTCTGACTCTAGAGCTGGGCTGGCAGCCAGAAAACCCCAGCCACCTGCCTGTCTCTGTCCCCTCATCTCCCGCCCCAACTGGGCTAACAGGCAAGCACAACCATGCTCAGTTTTTACGCAAGTGCTGGACATCTGAACTCTGGTCCTCATCACTGCACAGTTAGTGTTCTTACCCATGAAGCCACACCTCCAACCCTGGACTTTAGTCTTCAAGTAGCAGTGAGATCTCTCAGAGGCCATAAGCAGGTGATCTGGGGTCATGATTCTCATGTGTTGCTCCACATCCCAGTGACCAGGGAGTTTTTATACATCCTGACGTGGATACCAGCCCACTCCCCACAGCCATTACCACAGCAGCATCAGGGTGTGAGCCAGGCCCCCAGAATGCTCCAGAGCCCTTCCAGTGAGTCCAGTGAGCAGATGTGTGAATGAGTGTGGGAACGGCTAGTTAGCGGAGTGCACCTCAACGTGGAACACTCATCGGGTTATCAGAGCAATGTCAGAGGGCTGGGAGGAAAGGTCAATAGAGAACCTGCTGTGATGGTGGGAGGCCTTGAGCTCAAGCCCCCAAACCCATGTTTAAAAAGCCAATCCTAGCATCAGAGGGTAAGACAAAGGGATCCCCTAGGTCTCAACAGCCACTCCAACTAGACTGAAAAAGAGCCTTAGGTTCCAGTGAGAGACCGTATCTCAAAGAAAGAAAGAAAGAAACAAAGAAAGAAAGAAACAAAGAAAGAAAGAAAGAAAGAAAGAAACAAAGAAAGAAAAGAAAAGAGAGGAAAGGAAGAAGAAAAACATCTGGGGTTGAAGCCATATCTCAGTAGTTAAGAACACTGTCCACTCTTCCAGATGACTGGAATCCAATTTCCAGCATCCTGTACAGCATCTCACAAAGGACTGTAACTCCATTTCCACGTAATCCACCTGCCCTCTTCTGACCTCTGTGGGCACAAGGCACACACATGGTGCATAGATAAGCATGCAGACAAAATACCCATACATATAAAATAATACAATATATTAAAGACAGATGCCCCTAGTTTGAATGACACATGTTCCCCTAGGCTCACATATTACAACACTTGGACCCTGGCTGGCGGTGATGGATGTTTGGGGAGGTTTTGGGCCTTTAGGAGGTATAGGCTTGCTGGAAGAAGTATGTCACTCAAGGCAGGCTTAGAGAGTTCATAGTCTCACCCCACTTTCACTTCATTCTGTCCTTTGTGTTTGTGGTTGGTGATGCAATCTCTCAGCGTCCTGCTCCGGGTACCTTCTCATACCTCCCCCACCGGACTATCTATGAAACCAGGCTATCCCTCAGAAACTCCCCCTTCCGTAAATTGCTTTGGTCGTGGTATATTACTACAGCAACCGCAAACAAAGCAATACAGACCCTGAGGAATGACATCTGAGGCTGACCTCTGACCTCCATGTTTATGCACCTATACATACATGTACCCATGAGCACACACACACACAAAACTACATCATGGCCAAGACTGCACTCTGAGACATCCTCCTCTACCATCATCACGGGATTGGAAGACACACAGGCTGCCTGTGGGGTATGTGCCTCTGGGCAGTTTCACACCCCCAGGACCTCTGTCAACGGAATACTAATAGATCATATACATTCAAAATAAGACTGTGGTGGAAAGATATTTGGCCAAAAATCCATCTGCAAACTTAAGCCTCACTTCACAATTTTGGGTCCCTTTGGGAACTCTGTGTTCTAAACAAAAACATCTTGTTGTGTCTGGGTTGATGTCCCACGGTCCCATGGTCAGTATAACCTTTCAAGATGAGCAGTCTTGTCCCAGGGGTGTTTGCTGATTTAGTTCACAATCAGGAACAGAGAAGGAAGGAGGAATGCCTGCTACTGCCCAGCTCCCTGTCTCTATTTGTACAGTCCAAGAGCCCACTGAGGGAATGATGCTGCCCACAGTGGGCAGTTATTCCCACTTCAACTAACTCAGTCAAGATAATCCCCCAGCAGACAAGCCGTGAGGCCCACCTCTCAGGCGATTCTAGATCATGCTAATTTGACAATTGACTGTCACCATCACACACATCTATGATCCTAACAGATCAGTGAACTTAATGAACTTCCTTTTTTGAAAATGTTTTAATAAATAAATCAATTATGAGGTTAGAAATGAAGGAGATGGAATTATGCATCATCCCTGTATTCATCTGTCTGCAGGTTAGATCCAAGAGGGACTGACCAATAAGTTTGCCAAAACAAGATTTAAGTTTGGTGTTCATTCCAGTTGGACCAGTCAGAGCCCCATCCCCCACCCCGCCAACAATATAAAACAAGAGGTAAAGAGCAATGAAACAAGGCATGAAGAACAGGTGGGAGTGGCCAACTCTAGTTGGGTCAGCTTGAACTTCCTTAGTAAGGGAGTTTGCACAGAATACTACTGCCCTTCACCCTGATGAACTTTGCAGCTTTAGCGTGCTTAGACCCCTCCTGTGCATCTCATACATTTACATATAACAGACTGAATTATGGGTAAAATAGGCTACTGTGGAGAGCTGGACCCTCTCTGGAAGTATCCGCCCTGGAGAGACACAGGGAGAGGGATAATAGAAAGGAAAGTAATATGACTCTCTATCTAAAGAGCTTAGTATTGTTGCATTGTTTGCCTCAACTGAACTCTTGGATACCTGCTGTGCTACTGTTTTCCATGTGAACTTTCCTCTCAGAAGCTTAAGAACCGAGACTGTTGCTGGGGTCCAGACTGCCAGAAGTTGGAGATCTCATCAACTCTACATGTATTTTATGCTAACTAGTGTGTGCTTTGATTTTGGCGCTATGTAAACAGTGGGTGGCCCGTTTCATTAAGTAGCCTACCCTAATGTCTGTTAGCCTGGGCTTCCTATAATTGAACATACAAACAGGATCTCCAAGAACAGGTTAGACCAGGCAGAAGGCAGTTTTGAGCATCCACAAATAGAGAGAGGCCCAAAGAAGCCTAAAGTGGATCAGAATGCCCAGGCTCTGGTGCCTTTAATAGACCCTTGGAAAAGAGGCCAGAGAATTAGCAGGGCCAATCATGAAAGGCCTCATATAATGCAGAAAAAAAGAAGGCTCATATAACCCACCAAATCATTTCTCCAGTGCTTACTGAAGGACTTAGACCAGGAGACCAAACATAATCCAATTTTAGCTTTAATAAATCCATTTTAAAGTCAGCGTGGAGGATGGATTTGAGGGAGGAGAGATTAAAGTGAGAGCCCTTCGCTGTGTCTGCATGTGGGGATCAACTGGTACCCTTTCAGAAACAAGCATCTGTCTGGGTCCCACCTTCTGCAATCCTAAGACAAATACGTTGGGTTATGACTTATGTGGCAGCAATGTGACCAGCTGAAAGTGGTCACACATTTGGTCACACAGGATCTGGGGGTAGCCAGGAGCTTGTTTCTGTGTGAGTTTTACAGTTGAATCTATATATTGAGTCAAGCAGATGGTTTTTCTCAGTGTGGGTAAGCTTGCCACCCTGTCCACTAAAGACCTAAGGAAACCAAAATGTCTAAGAGGTGAGTCCAGTATGTGACAACTGAGCCAGAACATTAGAGATGTGTCTAATCTTCTGACAGTGGGAAACAATGCTATCCTCTCCACAGGTCACACTTAAGAACCACACAATAGTTACTTACCCCCCAAAACAATGCAACCCCCCAAAAACCCCTCATAATCTTTTAAGTAAGTTTACATCTATAGCCTATCCATGGCATCGTTAAGCCTGTGGACACTTGGTTTAGATGTATCTTGTGGCGGCATCCACCATTTCAGGACCTCAAGTCTTCTGTTATTCAGGCAAGACCCATACCTTGAGCTTCCCTGCTTCTCAGGGAAGCTGGTTCTTTGAGTTTAGCCTGGAAAATGTTCTCTTCAGTCTTTATTTACCAACCCAGATCTTATGGGATATAAGCCTATTCTTCTTAACACACACACACACACACACACACACACACACACACACACACACACTTTTAAAAAGTTCTTCTTATGGCCACTTGGGTTGGTTCATGCTGGTAAGAAATGCTAAAGATACAGTGGCAGAAGGGTCACAAATTTGAGACCAGAGTAGGCTAAATAAAACATATTACACGTGTGTTAGATATGTAACAATATGGTATGAAGTGCATTTACAGAGTACCTGGTGCATTGAATGTTTGGACCAATCCTTGGTCATACAGAGGGATGACACAAGGAATGACTGTAAGGTCAGTACAGAGCAGAGTCACCACTCATGGATTAGATGACAGGGTTACTGTTGGTGGCTTGTATGAGGCAAGGAGGGGAGTGAAGTCCCAAGTGTCAGGTCTAGGACTTGGAAAGCCAGGATGGCAAGTCCCCTGAAATGCATTCATCTACATGGGACACAAGAGAAAAGGAAGATTTAGAAGAGGAAGAATCCATTTTGCAAGCTCAAGGGACCTACTGAAATACATGTCCATTATTCTGAGAGACAAGAGTGAGAGGGCGAATTCCTAAGTCAGTGGCATAGAACTGGTACACTTCCAGGAGTCACTGGGGTCAGAGCCCTGGACCTGGCCAGGGCTAAGCTCCCATCATCCACAGGCCAATTAAACAAACACATAATAGTGAAAAGCAGAAAAAGAAGATGAAGTCAATGTGGGAAGAAAAACAGAAAAGGGGTCCACTGCCCCACCGAAGTCCACCTCCAGGATCCCGGCACAGGGTTAGGTTTGAATAGTGCGCAGGAAGTACGTGTAGCTACGCAGTCCTGGCCAAGGCTCGATCCTACCCGTTATCGTTGTTTCAGCTCCCATCTCTTCTGCAAGACAGTCTAACAAGTTGTCAGAATTGTACAATTTTTTTTCTCTTCTCCCTGGAACCACACTTCAGCCTGTTTCTTCTACCAGAATGACATTCCTGGGGGAAATTTTTTGAAAATAAAGAGCCCCTTGTTTTAAGATTCACCTATTTTGTTTTATGCGTATGAGTTTTTTGCTTACATGTATTTATGTGTGCCACGTGTATGCAGTGACCACATAGGGAAAGAGAGGGCATTGGAACATCTGGAGCTGGTGTTATAGACATGTATAAACCCAGCCATATGTGGGGTGCTGCTGGGAACTGAACCTCTTGGTCTTCTGCAAGAGCAGCCAGGGCGCCTAACCACCAAACCAACTCTCGTACCCCTTAGAGGATCTTTATCCTTGCCAGAACAAGAACACACAGGCCTGTGATATGTCCAAGGGAGGATGGTTGGGGTTAGAAGAGAGTTGAAGGGGGAGCCCTGGGAGAGCTGTTAGCTGGCAAGGAACGAGGAGATGAAGAGGAGCCTGGGAAACAGATTGAGGCTTCATGACAGCACCAATGTTGCGAAGGACCAATCATCTAAGTCTGAAATTCCAGGGAAGGTGGCTCAGGGAAGGCAGGGGTCAGATGGCGGAAGGTTTCCAAGAGCAGATGAGGAGAAGCAGAGAAATGGCAGGTGTAAGATTGCCCTCCGAAGCAGCTGGGGTGAGGGGGAAATGTTAGCCAGGGAGCAGCTGGAATGGGATGCAAGATCAAGGCCGGATGGATGCTCAGCCACACAGCCGTTATGACAGAAGAGTACTGAGCAGGTTCACGAAGAAAGAGTTGCAGATGGGTGGAGCCCAGACCACAGAAGGAGGAGAGTAATGACTCACTGTGGCTTAGGAGTCCTGAGGGGGACCGGGCTACCTTCCAGAGCACATGTATAATTGAGACTCTGCTGGAGGAAAAAACAGTGTAACGGCAGACAGTGTGTGGAGGGTTTGAGAAAGTTAGCTGAGGCTGTATAGCGCTGCTGTTGGGACTGAGGGAGAGAGAGGAGAGAGCGAGCTTGTCACTGGCTACAGATATCACACAGCCCATCAGTACCTGGGAATGAACAGATACTTACCACTGAGCAGTTGAGAACAGCGAAAATATACGAAGCCCCACCCACAAGCCAAAATGACAGCCCTGGCCCACACTACCCACCGGCAACAATCTCACACCCATATTTACTCCTCTGCTCCACAATTCAAGGTCTCTACACAGAGAGGGCTAAGGATAACAGCCTGAGCTTCACCCTGGAACAGAAAGGTGTTATATCAGGGCTCATGTGATCTCCTAGCAGAGAGTGTGTGCAGGACAGCAAGCCAGTGATGGGAACTCAGGCACCCTTGCAGAACCAGGGCCCTCCTAATGAGACACTGGACCAGCAGCTTCTTACCAGGGACTTGTCAAACCTGCAGCTACTGCAGGAGGAACACCAAGGAGGAGGCCCAGCCAGCCATTTATGCTTTAACGGGCCCCCAAGGCGATTCTAACACACAAGATAATTTGAGGCACTGACCCATTATAATAAATGACTTCTTTGCCAAAGTGTAAAGCAAATAAATTTTACCATTTATCACTTCTCTATTGTATGTGTAGGGGAGATGCTCCTATTATGCAATCAGCAAATTATCTGGTGCTTACTAAGGTCCTCTGTGTCTCAGATGTGTTAGAGCCAGCCTTGAAGATGACCTCTAGAAGTGTATGGTTAGTTTTTTAATTGCCAACTTGCTGCAGCCCAGAATCACCTGGGAAGAGATCCACAGCTGGGGGACTGTCTAATCAGGTTGGTCTGTGGATATGCTCAGGCAGGAGTTATTTTAATTATTAATTAATATAGGACAACCTGCCCCATTGTGAGCAGCACCATTCCCTAGGCAGCTGGGTCTGAGCAATGCAAGTATCCTGAAAGCAAGCTGGGCAGCAGAGACCAAGCAAGCAGAAACCATGGGCTTCTCCACTTTCTGCTCTTAATTGTGATGAAGGCTTTATATTCCTGCCTCAACTTCCCCACAATGCTGAATCGTAATGTGGAATTGTGGTCCAAATAAACTCTGTATCCCCTGAGTTGCTCTTTGTTGAGTGTTATAGCAACAGAAATAAAAGTAGAATAAGAAACAAGCCCTGCTATTCTTACTTTTGCTTTAACTCCTCCCATATTGCCCTGTGGGTCCCTCTGTCTACGTGACCAAAGGGTCCTCAGTAAAAATTCATAGCTACCTCTGATGCTAGGTCATAAAATCCATTGCAATCTCCAGTAGTCTGGAGCCTCTTGACCCAGGGGACACAGACAGCATGCATAAAAGGAAGGTGAGCAGCCCATCAGAGAAACCTTTACAAATAGGATGGAGACACTGGGCCAGCTATATGAAAGTGTCACTCTGGAAATGCTCCTGTAATCCCACCACAGCATCCAGATGACTGCAGCCCACCCTTCCTCCTCCCTCCCCTCTCCCTTCCCCATGTGTGGAAGACAGGAGCCAGCCTGAATTGGCATTCTTCAGATGCCATGCACACTTTTTTTTTTTAAAGACAGGGCTTCTCTCTGGCCTGGCACTCAGCAAGCAGGTGAGGCTGGCTGGCAGTGAACCCCAGGAACCCTTTCTTCTATCCCTCTGAAGCATGGGGATGTCACTCTTGCACCTCCACGCCCAGCTCTTTAATGTGCATGCTTGGGATCAAACTCCAATCCTCATTCTTGCAAGAAAAACATTGTGTCCAATGAACTCTCTTCCCAGCCCCACTCCATCTTCTCATAGTACATAAGGAACTATGGTGGCCTCGTGCCTTGGGAATGACAAGTGTCGCAGAGTCTGGGTGTGTCCTGCAGACTCTTCCACTGCACCGATATCCATTCCTTAGTCCACAGTTGATCAGCTTGTGTGTTCTAGAATCCTGGCTCCACGGACTCACCTTCTCCCCACAGCCGTCCTTCGCCTGTCTGCCAGCTATCCTTTCCCTCCCTTTAAAGGAAGTGTCATCTTCTTGTGCTTGATCTTTCACTAAATGATAGACAATAAATGGTTCTTGTAGTACTTAACTCTGGGATGCTGTTTGCATATTCATTATCCTCCAGGCTGCAACTTCCACTGACTGCTCTGGCTTAGCTAGCTTCATGCTGTTTGGTGAATTCAGAGTTAGACACCTGGGCTTTAGGAGGGGACCCTTGGCATGTCCCTTTTGGGTTACTTTTAATCCCCTGTGTGTGTGTGTGTGTGTGTGTGTGTGTGTGTGTGTGTGCAGGCATGTGAATACAAGGGTACACATATAGAGGTCTTTTTTGAGACAGGGTCTATTATTGTCTGCCACTGCATACCCCAGCTGGCCTGTGGGCTTCGGGGACTTCTGGGTCTTTTGACTCCCATCTCATCATAGGAATACGGGGATTCCAAATTCGTTCTACTGCATTCTGGTTTCCTGAGTTCTGGGGATTCAACTGTCCATCCTCACGCTGGCCTGGCAAGCAATTTCCACAGTGAGCCATCTCCCCACATAGCTCATGCAACCCAAGAATGAGCCCATATTAAAGCCGCCACCCTGGGATGCTGGCATTTTGCGGGGCATAGTCTGAATGGATGGTGAGCCGAAGTGAAGGGGTAGTTTCTGACCTCAAATCTGAGTGCTGGAGCAGAAGACAGACAGTGAATGAAGTGCTATGCCACGGGGCTATGAATGCAGCCACTGATACATATCTGGAAATGGCACCAGTCTGTCCCTGACTCCAGAGCCTGACACGAGGCCCAGAAGAGTACTAGAAGCTAGCATTTCACAGGCCAAATGGCCTTACATAAAGTGCCTGGTCCCCAAGGTGGCAGTGGTAGGAAGTGAAAGAGTCTGAGCATGGGGATTAGGCCCATAGCTTTGCCTATTTTAGGCAAGGGCTCTGTCACTGAGCCACTCTGCCACACTCCCATCACTTACTGATGACTGAACAACTGTTCTTGGTGCTGGCGCTGTATATAGAGGCTGAGAGAGACTCCACCCCTGCCTATAATAAGAACGGAAGCAAAAGACTTCATTGTAAAAGCCCATGCTCTAATTTTCTTTTATTATCTTTACCAAATAACTTATGTCATACGTGGGGGGATAGGTGTGGCTTATTCGGTAAGGTGCTTGCTGTGCACCAATGAGGAGCTGGCTTTGGAGCCCAGGTGCTCATGTCAAATACCTGGCTCTGAGGGGGTAATCCCAGAGCTGAGGAATCCAAGAAGATGGTGGGGGGAGGGGATGAAAAGAAGAAATCCTGGAACTCGTGACCATGGATTCTGCTAAAGTGCCTGAATCCATGAGCTCCATGTTCAATGAGACCCTTTCTCAATAATACAGTGATGTGCTGTTGAGAAGACCCTATGTATGCATCTATACATGTACATATACACTTCATAAATAAACTTAAAAGGCATTCACTAGATGCCAGAGAGCCCAGCACTCAACCTAAGACTAGACCCACATCTATTTATATGAAAGTTATGATGAGTGTTTAGAATAAAATGTGTGTGTGACTGTATCTATATGTGTGTTCATGTACCTCTGTGTGTGTGTATTGTGTGTGTGTGCACATGTATCTCTGTGTGTATGCATGTGTCTGTGTGTGCTCAAGTATCTGTGTGTGTGTGTGTGTGCGCGCGCGTTGTGTGTATGCATGTATATCCTGGCCTGTTCAAAGGGTTAAATGTGGCCTCCCTGGGTAATATTTGCTAAGGACTCTAGAGACAGGTGAGGACTCTAAAAGGCAGCTGGGCACAGGATCTAGGTCACATGAACTGATAGTAGCCACAACCATAAGAGCGGTAAAGTGCTGTGTGTCCAGGGACTTCCTCCAGCCTGCTGAGTGCTGTCCGCATCTGCCTGAACCCTGCAACGGGCCCAGGAAGCAGGTCTTGCTGTCTCCATTTTGCAGTTGAGGAAACTGAGAATGAGCAAGGCAGAGTGACAGGTGAGGTCACAGAGGCGAAATAGCGAAAGTCGGTGTGCAGGAAGATGAGACAAGAAAGAATGGCCTCTGCTGGCTTAGCAGTTAGATTCCTTTTACTCCACAGTTTTCTAAATAACACACTTTCAAATACATATTTACGCACCAAGTCTAACCATTAAGCATCTAGGGTAGACCTCTGAGCTCAGAGAATATGGTCTAAAAAGCCAGGAAAAAAAATGGACCTTTTGCCAATCTGAAAGCCAATTAGTGCTCAGTGTTTTCTCTGGTTGCCTCCTGTGGAAAGTTGCTTTTTTTTTTTTTTTTTTTTTTTTTTTAATCAAAATATTACTTAATGGCAAGATCCCAGTGGAATGTTCTAGAAGACCTTTAGCAATTGTTTGTGGTCTATTATTTAAACTAAAAATGATACTGGGGAAAATCATACTTGACCACCAGCCTCTCAGACTGAAAGTAGCCAGCTCAAAAGGAGACTCCAAGACTAAGATCTTTTCCAGACTCCTGCATCCTTGAGAGGTTTCACTGGGGGGAGGGGCTCGGGCATCATTTAGAGGGGTTCATTTAAAAACAACAGGATTACATTAACCTTCTGGAGGGGGGAGGGGAGCATTATGCAAAACGCAAGAAGATTCTGGAAGGAAAGGAATGAGGATTCAGGCTGCAAAGAAACATCTCAGCCCAGCAAAGCAGACAAAGCTATCCATCATTAACCTCATTTAAAACAAACATGACAAATTGCCGAGAAAATGTATGATGAGCTCCATTCTTCAACAGCATTAGGAATGGACAAACTGGATGTCTTTTCTACCCTTAATTTGGGTAGAAGTCTTTGAGAGTTGATCTTTTTTTCTCTCACCTTTGTGGGGCCTTTTCCGTTCTAAAATGAGTATCAGTGCGCAAATCCCACCCCCCCCCCGCTATGACCTGCAGGTGTTATGCCCACAGCAGCTCTAATAAAAATCTCAACCCAGGAAGAGGGATGGCTTGCAATGCTATTTTAAGCATCTGTTAACTGAACTATCATATTAATGAGGCTGAGTCCTTAATCCTGCTTTTTGCTTATAATCTGCAGGCAGGCTGTGGAAACTCTAAATCACTCAAGGTGGGCGAAAGACAAAAGGACCAGTCCAGAATGAAAACCTAGCTGACCTAAACAGTTATTGACTTCTTGGGACATGGGAAAGAATAAAAAGTGTGGCCATGGGAGAGAGAGTGGGTGTCAATGTCCCAGTTTGCCAGGCCAGGGAAATCTATAAACCTCCATAGCTGTCTTCCTTGTGGCTAGCTCAGGGACATCATCGCTAAGGCCCTAGGTCCACAACAAGAATTAATGTCTGTGCACTGCTGCCCCCTGCTGGACACATGGGACCCAGCTAGACACACTTTTGTCTGGGGTCCAAGAAAATGCCATTTGCCATGTCAATTAGTTTTCAATTCTCTCTCCTCCACCCCCTGACAGTGCTTTCCACTCTCAGGACACTGTTAGGAGACAATTCCATCTAAGCTAATGGGAAAATATTCCTTATAATGCAATTTTAGAGCTTTCTCGTGGATAACCCTAGAGATCCTCCCTCGGCGAGCCGGCCAGAGACAGTAGAAAAATACAAAACACACCATCTTGCTGTTCCATTGTTGTCTTATTAAAACACTCCCTTGAAATTTACATGAATCCAAGCACGATGCTTTCTCTCCTTAGAGGAAGTAGGGGCAGCCAGCGTGTCAGCCAGCCCTTCCTCCCCCAACCACTTTGTGAGATGCTTATGAATAACTCCCCTTTCTCACAAGGCTGCTGCAGGCAGAATCAAGTCATTCTCATGGGTCCAAGCTCCAAAGCCCACTCCTGAAAATGCTATTGAATTCTCAGCATGCCAGCTGTGAGCTGTGGAGGTGGGGAGATGACACCGGGTGTTCTTTTACAGGTGCATTTGAGGAGATGCCTCCAAAAGAGTGAAGAGTGGAGGGAAGGAACTGGACTTAGTTATGGCAGCCAGTGTCCCAGCGTGTGTGGTTATGGAGGGATACATCAAGACTAACTTGTGAGAGAAGCCAGTTGACAGGAAGACTAGAGATCATTTCCCACCAGGACTTCATGTGACAAACACAGAATGCCTGGGGAAAACCCTATCTTCAAGTCTGGGAGAAGGTGATTCTCTGTAAACGACCTGGTAGTGAGAAGGTACTTTTGAATCTCTGGACTGACTCAGCCCTCTGGTCCACTTCCACTCTCAGCAGCAACTTCGTCTTTCTTCAGGACTGTCTGTACTTCTCTCACTATCTTTGTAGTCAGTCATTGTTCCGAGACATGGGAACCTGAAAACCCCAGCAGACACCCTGTGGGCTCTTATCCTCTTCTGTAACACCAGGGGAGGAAACATGGCATGAACAAACCCTACATCACCTCAGACAGAGTACACATCGGCTGCCATCTCTTAAGATCTCTCCCACACCAACTGTTCTAAACTAAGTCAATGGGAAATCCAGGGTGGGGAGCAGGAAAGAGGAAAAGAAGGACTCTGCTTGGATTTGGTTGAAGCCTTTGTCAACAAAGGAGCAAGCATCCTATTGGATGCTTTTCCTTCCTAGCCATGCCTCCTGAATCTCACCAGAAGCCCTATTTCCAGAAAAAGACCTGCAATAAATGTGACATGCAACCCCCAGTGGCTGGTTACTGATTTCACCCAATAAGATGATAACACCCCTCCCCCCGACCAGGTCTTCTCTCTGAGGTAAATAATATCATCATTTAGACTCCTGGGCCAGTCACATCTGCATCCCCGGAAACTTGACAGATGTGCCAAGTCTCAGTCCCACTGATCTGGAGTGCAGCAAGTGGACCCGAGTAACAGGTAAGCTCTTGCTGCACAAACACGAGGCTCTGAGCTGAGGTACCCCAGAACCCACATGAAAGTATGACACGATGACGCACATCTGTAATTCCAGTGTCCCTACTGGTGAGATGAGAGTTGGAGACAAGATACCCCCTACACAGCTTATCGTGAACCAGTGGAAACATAGAAGGCTCTGTCTCCAACAAGGACGAAAGCAAAGACCAACACTGTGTGATACACACACACACACACACACACACACACACACACACACACACACACACACACATTTTAAAAGAAAAAGTGAGGAAGGGGAGGGCTACTGGGGTTGATGATAGGAGTCTAAAATTTCTTTTGATCTGGGAATTCAAGGGTGTTTTTTGTTTTTTTTGTTTTTTTCTTTTAATTCCCCAAACTTCTGTGCTTCCATCTTAAGCTCAGGTTTCTTACAGAGAGGCCAGTGTCTCTTTAGCTGACCCTAGTTCCCAGAGGAGAATGGAAGCTGACATACAGGACAGCTGGCCAGAGGGGGTCACTATATGGAGGTCACTAGGCATGATACACAGGCTTGTGTGAGGTGGAAGGCACGCCAGCCTGACCAATACCCAGGCTTGACAGACATTCTTGTCCTGAGGACAGCTTAGCTCCTCTGGAGGAAAAAACTATGCTCCAGTCTATTTCAATTTCACACCACGCTTTGGAACCAGAGGATGCAAGAACCCAGGACAGTGATCAGCCACAACAGGCGACTCCCGGCAGCCATTGCACCATGGTGGCAAAAAGAGTGCCCTTAACAGTGTGTCTGCAGCTGATGGGCAGTGGCTGAGGCAGAGAGATAAACTCACACACTCACGGTTAGTGTGTGCTTTAACACGCTCGAATAAAAACACTCCTCGGTTGATCCTCTCTGCCCTTTGCATCCTTGTAGCTCCCAGATCTCACTCCTGCAGTCCTGAGGCCACCCCAGGACATGGAGATCCAACAGGGGCCAGAAACGACAGTGTGCTAGAAAGGGAGCTATCCAGGGAGCCTATCAAGACAGGCTTGACCGAGGGTGCTGGTAGGTAACCCCAAGCTACCTTCTCCATGAGGCCAGGTAAGCTGTGTGTCAACACTGAGGAAAACACATGATTAAATGAAAGATCCTTGTAGGCTCCAGCTGCAGGCAGAGCCAAACTCAGCCTGCATGTCAAAAACACCAGAGCGAGGCATCCTCAGGCAGAGGGGAGCTATTTTCCCAGTGATTTCTAGGAATAAAAGCTTGATAGGAAACGAGATGGGTGGAATAGAATCATTCTCTCTATGCTGTTGGTGGTGAGCTGTCAATCCTCAAGGTTAAAAATCCCCGGAGACAGGTGTGTTCAGGAACTCACATAATACAGTGAATCTACTGTACACTATAAAGTATCCTATGAACTGGAGAGGTGGACCAGCCCTAAAATTCTTGCTGTGTAGGCATTGGGAACTGAGTTCAAGCTCTGGCAACCACATAAAAATGGCTGGCCTTACTGGTGCAAACTTATAATCCTATTGTTGTGGCGCTGAAGATAAGTGGATCTCTAGGGCTATCTGGTCAACCAGACGAGCCTAGTCAGCAAGTCA